>NW_006408618.1:10424823-10476267 GCF_000296735.1 Chrysochloris asiatica
AATGTCCACACCTCTATCTCTGTGGCTCTGTCAGGCTTCCGTGGCTGCTCTGATCCTTTCCCCACTTGGCCCCACACAAAATGGCGGCTCCTGGAGCAGTTGAGCGTCCCAAACAAGGAAGCAATGGATTTCTTGCTTCTGCCACAAACTCCCCAGCTGTAAGTCTTCCAACCTTCTAAATATTCCTTTATATGTGGTTCAGAGTACTGGGACCATTCCCTGAGCCTTCTTGGTCCTGTAGTCTGTGTTGTTCTGGGGAGAACTCGTCACTACATTTCTACCCGGTCCGCCATCTTTTTCCAGAAGCTAGATTATACTTTTTTGTTGTGCATTGTAATGCCATAGCAATAAACAGTTTATTAAGGAAAAAAATATTCTGTAAACATGAAAAATAGCACTTTTTCTTTGCTATTTCTCAATGATCATATGAAAATTCAGAATTTGACATTTCAATATATAATGGGCACTTTGTGCGTTTGTTTAGCATTACCCAGTTATTTAGTTCCTGACCATCTGAGTTAAACAGATACCACCTCACCTAAGTGATCATTCTTCAGGTCTTGCTTTGTTTCACTCATTCAGTCATCATCTTAATTTCAGTAAAATGTTTGAGACCTTACAGCGTTTGGGTCAAGGGGCAAATTAACAGTTTTAAAACTTAAGGCTTTCTTTAGAGCAGGGGTAGGGTAACCTTCTTTCTACCAAAATTTATAGCATTATTCGAGGGGCATACAAAATTATCAACTTAAAAATTAAACTTCTATATTTGATAAAACAATTAACTCACCCCAATGCAGTTGTCTTGGCAGGGCCAGACCAAAGAATTTTGTAGGCCTTATACAAGCCCCTGCACCAGGACATTCCCCACCCCTACTTAGAAGGAGGAAAGTGCAAGTTCTTGGATATGATGCATACAAATAATTTATTCTTTTTTTTTTTTTAACTTTTTATTGTGAATTATGTGAGTTTATGTGGGAGAACATCAGTTTTACATTCATCCTATTGTATTTTGTTTCATTGCAATATAATCAGATAACCAAAGGGTATACCCCACAGGCCCGTGACGCCCCGGCCATCAGCACACAGCCCCTCTCCCTCTCTGAGTCCAGTGTTCCCAGCCGCTCCATCTGTCCACGTCATCATCTCTGTCTCCATCCCTGGTGTCACTGCCTCTCTGGGTAGGGTCATATTCTTTGCTCTTCTCACTTGATGGTCCCAGGGATCTTTGCTCCTGGGCTGCAAAATCAATCACTCCCCTCCTTTTGTCAAAAAAAAACAAAACATCTACCTCTACATTTCCGACCCTCACAATCAGTCCTGATGGCAATTATTCGCTATTGTACCGCAAGAGTCATCCCCATTTCCTTTCTCCATCCGGGTCCCAAAAGATTGGAAATCATTCAGTGGAGGTTCTACCTACCCCTGCCCCATCTGGAACTAGGCTCCCTCTTGTAAGCCAGTCACTTCTTGCCTACAAATAATTTATTCTGATATGAATGGATACTCTCTTCACCTACCCCTAGCCATGGCTTTAATAAAATACATGAAGGGACTTCAGAAAGTTCAGTGAAAATTGAAATTAAAAGGTAATGAAATTTTCCCCTGAATTTTTTGAAGTCCCCTTTTATTACTTAAGGCTGAGAGCATTTTTTAGAAAATTGAGATATCACAGTTATCTCTTCCAAGAATCTCTCTCTTTTGTGAAACATAAGCATTGGGTGAGCTGTTTTGGAAACTGCTAATAACTGTTTCTGATGCAGGTTCAGTCACCTGTGGACTCTGCCACAATGTCGCCAGTAGAGAGGACAGCAGCCTGGGTCCTGAACAATGGGCAGTATGAAGAGGATGTAGAGGACACTGAGCAAAATCAAGATGAAGCCAAGCATGCTGAGAAGGTAGAACAGACTTTTTTTTACTTAATTACCCTCACAAGTCATAGGTCATTAATTAATAGAGGCGAGCTAGCAAAGAGCATAAACACCCCACCCATTTCAATTGTGCCTAGCATGTTCACATGCGTATGAGAATATGCTGAAAATGCCCATCGTGCTGGGTGCTTGAGCTCCAGTTTCCTTTTTTTAAATGTAGATTGCCTTACTTTTGAGACTATTCTATTTCTAGTCGCTTAGGTGAGCAGTATTTCCATAAACAATTTGTTAGTCTTCAACAAAGGAAGACTTCTTGTTGTGTGCCATCGAGCCAGTTCCAACCTATAATGAAATCCCATATAGGTAAGGTGAGCTTGAACCGGTTCAAACCAATTTTGTAGTCCAGCTCATTAACTCACAGCGCCACACCAGGACTAAGCATCCTTTTCGTATCTTGGTAACAGTTTTCTCTCTCTCTCTCTCTCTCTCTTTTTTTTGCCTTTTTTGGATAACAAACTTCCAACTCTATAGACAATTTTTACAAACACATGATCTGTTCTGTGGGTTTTGTTTTGCTTTTAAAGAAAAATTGCCATGGAAAAAAAAAGAGTTATCAAACGTGAACCTTGACATCTCAGATGGCATTGTTTCATTTAATTGACAGCCAGACTCCTAGCTTCGGTTTGCTTATTAGCACAGTCCTGAACTACTCTACTGATACTCTCTGCCTTGTGAAGCTGTTACAACACTATCATCTCTGACTTTCCAGATTAACAAGTTGTAGAAAATAATACTTAATCAATGAAGTATTTTATGAAGTATTTTAGGAACAATGTCGGGTACACAGAAGCTTAATGGTCTGCTTGTCAATTAAATGAGATCATTATTATATGAAAATCAATGGTGTTTTATAAAGTATGATGCAGACTTATCATTATTAGTTACTAGACACTGATGAGTGTAAGTATGCCATCCACAAGAAAGCTTACATAGAAAATTGGACCATAGTAACTTCAGTATAAGAAAAGGTCATGTAACCAGTTGAATTGCATTTGTATAAAGCTGCTTATTGAGAAGCAGACATATGTGTTCCTAGAAGGTGGTACCATGTGAGCAGATGAGTCATATCATGAAAAGGGACACGAGCGATATCAGTCTGTCCTAGAGAGCATGTAGGCCTTTGCTTAGCATTTGTGACCTGAACATACTTTTATTGTGGTGATGGTGGTGTGCCATGGAGTCCGCTGACTCACAGTGACCCTGTATAGGGTTTCCCAAGTTATAAATCTTTACAGGAGCAGAAAGCCTCATCTTTCTCCCATGGAATGGCTGGTAGTTTCAAACTGCTGACCTTGAATTTAGCAGCCCAACTTGTTAACAACTATACTTTTTTATAGTTAAAGAAAAAGCAGCCGTGGCTATGCCATAAAATACCACTTAATGATTTAGTAACTTAACACTATAGTAATGTTGCTTGTTCTCTAAAGGGTAGATCCTAGTAGAGGAAAGGAATGAGCCAGGATGTGTGCAACATTCTACAGTACAAGTAATGATAGAGAAATCTTCCATATTGTAGACAGCTGGCTTCCAGTTCATTGTGAGTGATTTGTCAGACTTGTAAGTGCTTAAACTTATTTTTTAACCTGCTCCCATTTGATACTATCACATATTGGATGTGGCTTTGCAGCATCTGATGGTTTAATGTGGAAAGAGATACATAAATGTATAGATTGAGAATGCCAGGTCATGATTGAAAATCATGTTGATAACTATTAAAAGGGCACAGGAGTGCTGTCTGACCTCCTTTGACTTCACCAGGGAGAAAGAGAATCAGACACATAACCCAAAGCTGATTGCTGTGAGCCTGAGATCAGGCTTTTCTTTACCCTCTTTTCTCCTTTACCAATTCTGACACCAACCATCCCTCCCACAGCACTCTACTTCTCAACTGGGTTGGCTAATCCATTACAATGTGCACATCAAATTCAGACAGTACTCATGACTATAGGGTTTCTTAGGGAAGTGAACAGGTTACACTTCAGGGTTAGTTAGGATACAGTTCTCTGATTTGGATAGTCTCTTCTCTGCTATGACCACAGGCAGGCTTTTCTCCCACCTGGCCTCAGCCGTGCTCGGGCAATGTTACAAAGCTCGGTTAGCATTGCTGATAAATGTCCAAAGGCCGTTCTACTTTGTTATAAGCCTCAGTCCAGCTCAATGGGTCAGCAAGCCTAGCCCCCCTGATTAAGTGTCTGATAGCACCCTACTGCACAACTGAGCCTTCTGCCCCAAGGCACTCAGCTTTCCTTGCTCTGTGAGTCTGGAAGCCCACTATTCTGTTTTGTGCTTTGTCTCTGCTGCTGCCGATCTTCTGCCACTTCCATGCTGTCAAAGCTCTGTCTGCTGAGTCAAGGAGGTTCAACACACAGGGATGATGGGTACATAAGACACACTCCACTCCTGGCTCTACTTCCGTGTTAGGTAGTGAGATGTCCTGTTCCTGCTTCTGAAATGGGTCATTTTATACCCATATTTGAATCCCAAATATTTAGTTTACATTTAAGCCTGGTAACAGTCACTCACAACTGAATCATATAATTCTGCCAGCATCTTTTGCTACTTTCTCTTACCCAGACTCATCAGGGAAGTAGTTGGGTGGGACTTAGAATGAGTATGAATAGAAGAGCTGTATGAAAGAATTCACTGCACTGTTTAAGGAACATTAGCAACACATGGACATTTCAGCTCAAACAGCATCTAGCTGTTTTTTTGTTTGTTTGTTTGTTTTTTAATGTAAATCACTAACTTCTAACACTAATAAAACTTCCAAGTTTTCTCTCCCTCTTTGGTTCCTCTTTCCTTTGCCCTAGTATGAACAGGAAATTACTAAACTGAAGGAACGCCTGAGAGTATCTAGCCGGCGGCTAGAAGAGTATGAGCGCCGGTTGCTGGTGCAGGAGCAGCAGATGCAGAAGCTGCTGCTGGAATACAAGGCCCGGCTGGAGGACAGCGAAGAACGGCTGCGCAGGCAGCAGGAAGAAAAAGACAGCCAGATGAAAAGCATCATCAGCAGGTCAGAGGATCACCCAAGAGGGCTAGTGAGGACTCACAGTGGAGAGACCAAAAGTGTTTAAGAGAAATGGTAGCAAAAGGCATTGTCAACCTTGTGATACCTGACTATAGTTCTTTTAAAATTTCCTACATATGAGGTTGTGGCATATTCGTTATGAAGATAGAGGCATTCTAGGTTTCTTTAATCCTAACCATTGCTGGCAGTGGTGTGTTCCACGGAGTCAGTTCTAATTCACAGTGACCCTGTATATGGTTTCCCAGGCTGTGAATCTTTATCGAAGCAGAAAACCTCATCTTTCTCCTAAGGAGCACCTGGTAGATTCGAACAGCTGATCCTAAGATTAGCAGCTCAATTTATAATCTACTTCTACTACCAGGGCTCCTAATCATAAAAAATATAAAATCCTAGTAACTCACTGGAGACATCTTAGAGGAGAGCAAGATTTTAAAAATTTATAAATTCCACATCTAAGACTTTAATTTTGACAAAGAGCCCAGAGACATGGAAAAGAGTTTTATTGGATATGTTCAAGACCAGAGAACTGAGAGAATGTGCTGCCGATGCCAAAGGAGAATTAAAAAAAATAAATCAATTGCCACTGAGTGAACTCCAACTCATGCTAACCCCATGTGTGTCAGAGAAGAACTGCCGTGACCTTCTGGTGGCAGTTTGCAAGGCTCTCTTCAAAGGCAGCTCTTGGTGGGTTCATATCACCAACCTTTTGGTTTGTAGTTAAGAACTTGGAACTCCTAAGGGAGATTAAGAGAGAGTCTGTTTTACCAAACACTTAATATAGCACTTACTATGGGGTAGGCACTTTCTAAGTACTTTACAAATAATAATGTGTTTAATCTTTGTTGTAATCCCTGAGGTACACATTATTATTGTTTTCATTTTACAAACAGGGAAACAGGCATAGGCTCATGAAATCACTTGCCCAAGGTCACATAGTTAGTGATGTAGTGGTGGGCTCAGGATTTGAATGCAGGCAGGTAGACTCCAGAGTCCACGCTCTCATAATCACTATGCTTCATTATTGTCAATGCTGTGGACAGATCGATTAAACTGAGGTCAGAAAAGGCATATTGTTTTAGCAGTATAGAGGTCACTGGCAATCTTACTAAGGAGTCCTGGTGGCAAGGTGGTTAAGCACTCAGTTTCTAACTGAAAGGTGGGTGGTTCGAACTCACCAGCTGCTCTACATGAGAAAAATGTGTCACTCTGCTTCCATAAAGGCTTACAGTCTTGGTAACCCTATGGAGCAGTTCTACCTTGTCCTTACAAGGTCGTTATGAGTCAGAATCGACTCAACGACCAGGTTTTGGGTTTGGTTTGACAAAATTCCTGAGAACAACTTCAGTAGAGTCATTGAGCTAAACATCGCTAGGGTAAGATATTAATAATGGTGAATGAGGGGGAAAACTGGACCTAGTAAATAAAAGCTACTCTTTAAAGAAACTTGGCTGTGGATGGAGAAAACAAGATAGGATAGCAGTTACTGGTAATTTGGGGTTAAGAAAGGGTGGTTTGGCATTTTAAGTTGGAATAAATTCTGCTGAAGAGTTGATATGGTAGAAATTGGGGAAGAAATGATTACGAGAAAACCATTCTAGAGAAGATGAAAATGGGATTGAGTCACAGATAGGGAAGTCAACCTTGCGTATGTGTTCTTCCAAAGCTGAAGAGAACAAAGAAAAGATGGTTGCAGATGCCAGTAGATTAGGAGACAGAGGAAACACTGAACTATTGAAAGTTTTGAGTTTCTTGTTCTCTGTGTTAGTGAGCCCTCTGTTAGAAGATCTGAATGTCTCCCTCCTGCCATATTCTAGGCTAATGGCTGTGGAAGAGGAATTGAAGAAGGATCATGCTGAAATGCAAGCTGTTATTGATGCAAAGCAGAAAATCATTGATGCACAGGTAAGCAGGCCCTGATTTCCTGACTTCCCATTCTTTGCAAATGCCAAGGCAGGTACTGGAAAACAGGTCACTGAAAAGTACTTGACATTACCTTTTGGAGATTGAAAGAGTTTCTGTGTGACCTTCATTACTTTTCCTTTCTCTCACTGGTGACAAGTCTATTAACCCAGCAAAGTGTTAGCGTGCTTAGTGCAGTTGCTTGGTAAATCTCGGCCTAGTGCATGATGGGGTTTACGTCTTTCCTTGTGGAAAGGAGGGCATTCTCTGAGGGGATAACTGTGAGGAGTACACTGCATGTGTCTGGCTTGTGAGCTCCACTGACCTTTGCTTGGCTGTGATGTTCACGGTCTTGTCAGTCACGTCCACTGTGCCATCGACCACTAGTCCCAGACAGCAGCAGAACTCTAGGGGAAGGACAGGATGGTAGAAGGTACCTTTCCTTGTTACTCTTTTCCTTCAAGGTTTGGCATTGCTGCTTGGAATTTGCTTGGCTGTCCTTCTCTGTTGGCACTGTGCTTAGAGAGCCTCTTTTGATAAAACTTTTTTTAATAAAAGAAAAGAAAAACTTGATGAAATCTGAACCTGGGCCTCCACACCTGTAACACCAATGGGGAAATGGCTGCCAGGGACATCCCACGGGGCACTTCAGTGATCAAAACAAAATCCAGGAGGCAGGAATTATCCCTAAGTCTTTTTCATTTTATCAGTGTGGAATATGGTTGTGCTCCTAAGAATGGAACAAGTAACAAAAGGAATGCAGTTTGTATAGTGGCTGGTATTCCTAAGGACAACCCAGCCAGGTTTGCATTTTTCATCCATGTCTATCATATCATGTCCCTAATATGTGGGATAAAGGTGGAAGCAAGGTCTTTATATGTAGATGTTATGCTCCTGTCTGTACGTGTCAGCCAGCAATCAGTGTACACTGTAGCTTCCCATAGTCTTAAACATGCTGTTAACACCTCCAATCTAATTTCCTTAGAGGGTCCATGTGGGACAGAATTTATTTTTTCAAAAAGGAATGGGGAGTGAGACTGAAATCAGAGCCATGGGGAAGAATGCTTCATGGACTTCATTCGCCTCCCTAGACAAGCTGGACTTGGAGTCAAGGATAGGTTTGTGGTCTTCTTCATCAGAATGTTGTTGTTAGGTCTTGTCAAGTTAATTCTGACTCATAGTGACCCTGTATAGGGTTTCTGAGGAGCAGCTGGTGAGTTTGAACCACTGCCCTTGCATTTCACATAGACTTTGCAGTCCAGCGCACTAGCCCAGAGCGCCACACCAGGACTCCTTCTGCATCCTGCAGTGAGGTCTAGTGCAAGGTGACTGGGTATGAAATAGAAGTAATAGCATAGAAGGTTAATGCCAGCTAGGGAATCTTCTTTACAAGTATTTCTAACCTCTGGAAATAAAGGACCTTCTTACAGCTGACCAAGAGGCTGGCATGGTATAGGAATGAGAGAAACGTTTTTCAAAACAGCAGTCAATGTCAGCTCTTTGATTTGGCTAAACTGGATAATATTTGAGGTTCACATCTCAAGTCAATGGTTCTCAAATAGTTAAGTTCCATAGACAGTTTTGATGAAACCAAAGACTTCTTCCATAGATGAGTTTCTAGCTGCTCCTACTGACCATTCAACAATCACCACCACTAGAGTTTTTCTTAATGTAAATTGCTGTTCAAACATAGGTATTGCTGCATAGTAAATTATGCTACCAGAGAACCACTATATGACTCCCTAAAAAATACTTGTAAACTCTACTAGGCCGTGTTTGAAAACCACTGTACCACACACAGCACAAATCATAACGCTAAAAATAGTGAACAAATAAATGGTCATATCTTTGAAAAGAGGGCTCACCAGTTCCAACTGTTAGCTTACTGATGCATTAATATCTTATAACACAAATCTGGAGGCATCTTTTGGCTACCTTTGTAATGAATCATTTTTTATATCAGGTCCTATCTTCTGTAAGGCTAAGTCTTACCTTTTCAGTGTCTGATGGAGCCTTCTGGCATCATGTACTAGAACGAAGACAAATTTGTGGTAAAAACTTTCCAGTGAGCTAATCTGTATTTTTATGTCATGTGTAGTAAAAAAAAAAAAAAATGCATATATATTTATGAAAAGAATACTAGACTTGGGCCCAACATTGCTCAAAATTGAAGGCCAGGTGCCCAGTAAACTGGTTTCCGTCTGTCTCAGCAGCCCTGTGCTTCCACAGAAACGCTTGTCCCTGAATTTTGCCTCTTCCTATCCTTGAGTCAGTTCATGCTATAAGGCTTGCAAAAGGATGAGCCACTTCATCGGCGACACTCCACCTGGTAGGAGTTCCATTAGGAATGGCAGAACCAGCTGTTCCACAGACCCCATAGCATGGCCGTGGTTAGGGCACTAAAGAGCCAGTTTTTTCCAATATCAGACTAGGCAACGTGTCACCTCTCACCCCCCAGCATGAGTGAACACTATATGACTCTCATGGTCTCCATGTGCCTCAGATGGAGAAGGTCTCCCTCCTATGAGAAGCAAAGCAGCTGCCTAGTTACTGTTGCAAGTGATATCTCCGCTGTGTTAAATTACAGGTCATAAATGGAGATGAGATTATTCAAACAGGCAAGTAAACCCTGTCCGTTCTCTAGCTGAGCAGTTGCCAGCCCTGGCCCAGTGCACTGGCCTCCTACACATTCCAGCTCCTGCCACTCCTGTCCTGGAAATCTGTCATGACAGGGACTGGCTAGATTGTACTGCCTCCCAATCCAGGCCGATCAAAATGCCAGCACATCGTTCACCAACTGAACCTGCCTTTTTAAAGTCCTTGTTTGGTTTTGAGTATTAATATTTTTTACTTTTGGTTTTATTCTGAGGAATTGACAATGGGGAAGTTATAAGAAGAGTTCTCTACTTGGAAACTTTCAATTGTTTATAAGGAATGAATTGTTACCCTTGTAGGCAGTAAATACTTGTAATCATTCATGGCCTTCTTTTTGGCCCTTAAAGAACCAATCGTTTTTTTATCAATGCTTAGTTTTCCTTTCATCGTCATCTTTTTTTTCTTTTTTTTAATGAGCCTTAAAGTATCTTGCTTTCCTTGTTACTAGGACTGTAGATTTATCCCAATACTGGAATATTTTTTTTTTCCTCACTATTAAATTACCCATAATTTTTAACAGTGAAGGGATTGATAACTTGTTTTGTTTTTGGTGGCCACTGGCTAATCCTTGTGTACTGGTTTAATAAATATCTATACTTGTTATCACAGAAAACTTTATCAACTGTAATATATTTTTTTAATATTTCTTATAGACATATATAAAAGGCCTTCCAGGTCTTTCTGTGCCTGTCCTTAAAACACACTCACGTGCCCAAAGTAGAGAATGTCTTCTTATACTAGATCCATGATTGTTAATAATGCAGGCTTTATGTATCTTACTACCTGCATTCTCCATGAGGGAAAGGAAGAATTGTTTTGAATAGTAATGACAAGTGTGAGCTAGTGTTTGGGGACTTTTCTCTGAAACTGTGGCCACCAGCAGGTACCCCTGTCTTCAGAGTTGAAGATTAAAGGAAGATGTTGTTTTATATAGTTTTACCTAAATACAAGGAGAGTTCAAAAAGCTCATGAGAAAATAAAATTGAAAGGTAATGGAATTTTTCCATGAACTTTTTGAAGCTCCCTTGTATTTCTCCCCAAACAGTGCTCTTCCCTGTACACCCCTGTGTCAGCATGTTCCCCAGAAGAGCTGTGCTGTAAGGTAATGGACTACTACTCTTGTAATAGCAACAAGCATCCGCAGACCCTCAGCCTGACTCCTCCTCTGGCCCACTACCAATCCTTACCAGGCTTCCCTGTAGAAACCCAAAGCCTCCCAGGAAGGGACCACTCCTTTTGGCTTTGGGTAGTTCCTTGCGCACGGTTTTCTGTATCAATTCATTGAGCGTTCGCTTGTTTCCTGAAAAATGTACACTTCATTCTGGACATTTCTGAAAGGAGCTGCCTAGCTAGTGAAGCTAAGGTTAGGGTGGTTCTCCAATCTTTAGATTTTCATACTGCCCTGGGAACTGCCGCTTTTTTGCCACCATCACCCCTACCCCCCAGTCTTTTTGTATTCAACAATCCTTTGATCTAAAGTAATAGAACCCAAAAGGGAAAAAAAAAGTTTTTGAGATTCAAAAGCAAAATGAAAGCAGTCTCCTTGGTTAGGAGATTTCCTGGAGCAGTTTTGAGCTGGAATGGGTCTAGGAGCCTTGTGTTCTGTTTGTTTTCATGTGTTCTGTTTATGGCATTCCCCTTCAGCCACCTCTCCCTCCCCATATTCAAATAACTCCCTGGTCTGAGCTTTTGGCTGCTTTTTTCTCCCTCTCGCTGTTGCATCCTCACTTTGTTGGTGACGATAAACCGCCACCATGTATGGTTTTAATGTTGAGCACAGTGTGAATTCTTTCCAAATGTGACTGATGAGTTTTCTTTGGGGACTCAGAACCCATAGACCACGTGCACTTTCACCTCTGTGAAATGAAACCTCTGGTGCTTCTTTCTTTGCCACCGAACTTGACCAAATAGCACTCCGTACAGTAAAGCAGCAGTACACATCTGTTGCATAGACTAAAGTATAAAACACATGGTATTATTTTTACATGATGTCTCCATATCCTGAGGGACTGTTAATCATATATCCTGCTCTGCTGAAAGGAATATAGAGAAAATACATGGAGACCGACCCCTTGGATCCAAGGGCAGCTTACGCTGACTAGTGTGCAGAAAGAGGCAGAGACGTTCCATTTGTCTGGGAGCATCATGTGTACTGCTGTCCAATAAAAAGCATTGGAACAATCGTTCAAAAAAGAAATTGTGTTATGGTGTGGATTTACTTTGTGGGGCGTGAATAAAGCCATGCTTTGTGTATTGTAGGAAAAACGGATCGTGTCCCTGGATTCAGCCAACACCAGACTGATGAGCGCACTGACCCAAGTGAAGGAGCGGTACAGCATGCAGGTCCGCAATGGCATCTCTCCCACCAATCCCACCAAGCTTTCCATCACGGAGAATGGTGAATTCAAAAACAGCAGCTGCTGACGGGTTTTATGAAAAGACAGATCGTGGACGGAGACAGAAGGAGGTTTTCCCTCTCCCCTTCTCTCCAGCCTTTCACCCTGCCCTTCCCAGTTTACAGAACATTGCTACTTTAAAGTGGCAATGTGGAAAAAATGATTGACTGAAGAGAGGCAGCCTTGTCTTTCAGGGCATAAGGCTAGTGTCAACACTGTCTCTCCGTGTCTCCGTGTGCATAGAGAATTTAGTTCTGGGCCATGTACAGAAAATACCACTGTAATATACCAAAAGGAAGTTAATAATGTAGATTACCTTTTTAATTATTGCTATTTTTATTATTGTTTTCCTCTTGTTGAAAGCACTGCAGTTGTTAGAGGAGGAGAAAATGTAGGAATAAAGTGTGAGTGGAAAAACAAGCATGTGGGTTCAGTGGCTAGAGCCCAAGTGTCTGATTGATAGAAGCACATGGCGTGAGTAGGACACTGTCAGAATGAACTTTCAGGGATCCATCTGCCTGTTACAAAACCCTTGGGCCCCCATGTCCTTTCAGAGAACATGCAGGTACCAACATCCAAACAAAACAGTAATTTATCCCACTCATCACCCAAGACTGGTTCTGGTCGGACAGCCAATCTGATTTGGGGGTTCTCTTTAAAAGGACACAGTGAAAAGCTGTTGCATCAAAACTGGACTTCAGGAGTGATTTCTATTGATCTCTCCTGTCAGTATATTTATTTCCTTCTGTCCATGGCAGACAGAAATTTTCCATTTTAGAAAGGGGACTTTTTTTAAACTACAATTGTAATAAAGAGTGTTCGTTTTCCTCTTTAGAGTTTACAAAACTTTAAATATTTGTGTCTCTACTTACCATGTTCATCTTCACACACCCACTGCCCATTTCCCCCCCTCCCCCCGTGGTGAGAGCATTTTCACCAGCAGAGATTGTTCTCCCCTAGAGGGGTTATTCAACTGTGCGGCGGCTTCCAGAAGTTCGTGGAAACATTGAATTAGAAGGTAACAGAATTTTTCCCAAACTCTTTGAAGCCCCACATATACTATCCATAAGCCATCCGAAAGAAATCCCCTTTCTTCCTCACAGAAAAGGGCTAACCACACCATAGCAGGAATCTCTGAATATTTCCTAATTTAAAAAAGTATTTCCTATTTGTAAGTTATAAACTTTGTTTGAGATAGATAGTTTATCCATTTTACTAGCAGATCTGTGGTCAGGGTAATTGTATGTAGATCTTAAATTTTAAAATTACTTATTTTGCCTCTTACTCTCTTGGTAAAATGTGGAAACAAAATCCAAGTCTGAAGCATCAGTCTCCTAAAACGAATTATTACACGTATTTGAAAAAGAATCTGAGGGTGTGAGATTGGTACATTGTAATTGTTAAACTCAGGAGGGATGACTAAGTCCATACTTTCAGTAAATTTGACTTTAATGAGACGGTTTCAACATTTGTCATCCATGACTTAATTGTAGAATGTATGTATTATAGGGCAGAAAATGTCAGAGTGGCTAATTTATTTCCTTGTTTCCAGAGGTGTGACATGTCGTCTTGAATGTGACCTTGAATATAGGAAGTATGGAATGTTACATGTTAAACGTTATATACACACATATATACACATATATATTCACACATATGTACATATAATTGCACAAATAGGAAAAGTTCATGCCTTCTACGTTGCCAGATAGAATGTTAAAAGGATTTTTTGAATCACTTTAAGGAAGGGGTAAGCAGCTGTTTTACATTGAGAAAGCAACAGTGTTTCTCATTAAATTAGCAATGTTTATTTTAAATTATGAATCTTAAATACAAGAGAAAAAAAAAAGGAAAACAGAAGTGGGTGTAAAAAAATTTATTGGAGACAATTGCATGAAGTGACGTGGAGTGAGTGCTTCTACATAATATTGTAGAATATTGTTAAGGGAACAGGAGAACATTTATTGTGTCCTCTTTCTAGTGAAGACCACACTGGACCCCACACCTGCCTTTTTACCGGGCTCAGGCTTGCCACGCTGCCCTCTGAAACATGACTGACTCTCAGGTGGATCTTGCATCTCTGTGGCTTCACCTTGGCCTCCAGCCCACAGCCTTTTAAAAAAAATGTTCCCTTTTATTAGCCCGTTTGAACCAGACAGTGATCTAAAACAGGCACCTCTCACTGTGCTTATCTGCAGACTTCATACCCAGATGTTCTGGCACTCGTGTGTTTTCTTGACCCTTTGTAGATTTTACAAATTCTTATCTCTACCCTCCAAGCTGAGGGCACACTGTGGTCAAAATCATGTATTTTAATAGGAAAAATAGCTACTAATTCTGAAGCACTGCCCTTTGTTGGAGGAGGGAAGAATATAAAAATAGGCTCTTCTTGCTGTGGCTCCCCTCCGCTCTAGCCATGCTCAGTTCATTCTTTGTAAAAGCCTTCAAGTATGCCTCAGAAAACCTGGTAAAAGATTTGTCAATTTCAATGGCCTTAAGTATGTAATGTGAAGGATCTCTTGCATTGAGGTTGAGAAGCTCTCAAGTGTTGATATGCTGTAAAGAAGATATGGTTACCCATATTGGGGAGTGGCAGGAACAGAAAAATCAAATGTCTATTTGGTGGGAGCAGTTTAAGTTGTTAGCATTGTGGGCACTCCCTAGAGGGTAGTATGCATTGGATGACTAAATGTCCAAACGTTAGGATGGATTGTGTGGCCCTCTCTTTATCAGGTCACCTTGAGTGAAAAGAGTTGGGGTTGAGGGAATAGAAATAAGTTAAAAATTCAGAGTTGTTGCCAGATGTAAAATTTTAGATTTTGCTTTGAGTCTACTCCAAGTCTTTTTCTGAGTGTTTCTTTAGAGAGAATGCTGCAATCTATAAAACTTACTCTGAACGACTTTTTTGTTGTTGTTAATATAAAAGAAAGTAGCAACAGCTGGTAATGAATTTTTCTGGAGGTGTTGCTTCAGCCCAAATAGGTACATACCTCTGTTTTGCTGGGAGAAGGTTCTGGCTGAAGAGAAACAGGTGGATTAGGATAGCTGAGTTTTGTATTCTTTGTTTCACTCCACATATGGAGTGGAGTATAGAGCAGGGTTGAGTGAAATTTAGAATTCAGATAAAGTGCTTGCACAGTGCTTGCCTGGTTGACCACCAGACTTGGCCATTACCAAGGACAGGTAAATGTTCTCAGGATTCAGGAAGACCATTTCATACTCTAATCCTTTTATGATAGTGGAGCAATAAGCTTTCTGGGCCTAAACAGCAAAAAGAGTTCCATCAGGTCATTATATCCCCTGAGTCTCTCCAGTAAAGGCCTGGGCAGAGGACATTTGAGCATTTCTGCATTTCTGCATTCTGGACACTGTGACCAAGGTACTATTGGGGTGAGAGAATCATGCTGCTATAGCTTTTTTGCTTTTTTCACTTGGTATTGAGCTGGGTAGAATTAGCTTTCTGAGTAGTTTTATATGTACCTTTACCTGTAATGGTGTTATATTGCACTGCTTACAGTGAAAGTAAGATTTTCTATGTCAGACTATTGTCCGTTTCTACAGGCAGTAACTATACGCCCTCGAGAATTAGCTTGATTCAGAAGTAAAGCTTTTCAGTTTTCAGTCTACCCTTGGCCTTTGTTAATAGGCCTCTAGTCATTCCTATAGATCCCTGACTTTCCCTCTGTCTTCAGAGCTACACTGGGTTGGGATCAGAGTTCTTCTTTGAATGTTCCAGAGCAAGACAACTGCCATCAGGTGAATCTGCCATCCACATGATGTGGATGTCCTTCTCTCCTGTTTGGGGTTCCTGAGAAAGGTTGGTTTGAGGACTGAGCTGGGAGAAGGAACTGTCTTCAGTGTCACTTCAGTCCCAGGAGTCCCCCCCACTGTGAGCCTGGCTCCAGGGTTGGCACCAGACTAAATTGGTCTCAGAGAGCCAGAGCCCATGGCTGCAGCTTCCTCTGCATTTCTCACCTGCATTTTGGGAGGCCAGGTTGTGGAAAGCCAAGAAAGCATTCTTCTCCATCCCCCTGCCTTTCTACCCACTGCAAAAGGAAATAATAGTAGTTACCCTCCCATACCCTACTTGGGCAGGCCAAGCATTTGGGATAGTTTGGTGGTTGGTTTTGTTTTGTTTTGTTTTTAATTAGTATATCAATTGAAAGGACCTATTTTACTAGTTGCAGTGTTGAATTTTAAAATAGAATCTCTCTTCTTGTTTCAACAATTGTTATTAGTTCCAGAGGCATTCATTGTTGTCCTGATCTACTTATGAATATGCTTGCGTTTAGGAAGGACTAAAGTGATGAACTTTGCATGAGATAGAATATCTCATGAGCAATGAGAGAACCTGAGGCAGATGCATGATCCAAAAACAGACTAATGCATAGTAGCCTTCCCAGGAGCCCAGAGGTTCAGAGGAAGCAGGGGAGGATGTGTATCCCTTGCCTTCTCTTAAAACATGTAGACAAGGAATAGCAGTTTCTGTAGACTGCACATTCACCCACACACAAACACCCCAAAACACAGTTACTAGGGCTTCCTTTTTCTGATTATTGATCTGTTTTCTAGAGCAGTGATTCCCAGACTCTTTTGAGTGTATAAGATTTTTATGAAAGTCGCTTTCTCCTCTTAAAAATGTACAATATGTGTTATATGTATATATAAGTTAAAGTCACTTGAAATTGATTTGGCTTGACACTGTCCCCAGTAACCCAGATATTGTTATTGATCCCTTAGGGAGTCATAGAATGGAACATAGCTGATCTATGAATAGGATCCTGAAAGAGCTGGCTTTGGTTACTAACCTGTTAATCCTCAGGTGTCCAAGTAACCAACCCACCAAGACTTGGCAGGAAGTCACCCAAGAAAATGCAAGTAGTGGTTTTGACCCTATTTTGGTATGCATTTTAATTCCCTAATACTTATTTTTCATTGAAATGGCCTCATTTTTCTCTAGGGAATTTTTTAATTTGGGTCTTAAAATCAGATTTCTCGGCTATTCTAGAGAGATCTCGACAGAAGCTATGTTTTTAGTGCTCACCATCATGTGTGTGGGTACAAATGTTTATGTCTGAAGCTCATATTTCTGTCATTCCTATATTCCCAGGGGGAAAATTTCAACTCCCCACTCACCAAAAGGTTAAGTACTAATTGACACAAACCAAAAAAGTTGGTTTTTTTGTTTTTTTTTTTTTGCAAAAAAGTTAAAAAAAATAGTAGAGGTTACATCTTGACTGGTGCTTAGGTATTTCTTAGTAATATTGTAAGGGATCTCAAGCAGATAACAGCAGCACATAAACCCAAATCACACCTGTGAGGAATTTACCTTCTAAGATTTGATTTTTTTCCCCTCTTCTCCAGGGCCTTAATAAGAGTGTGTTATTACACATGACTATTTTACAATGATAGTTCTAAATAATTTATTTTTTATTTCAAGAAAGAGAAATACAGCTTAGGAAAACATAACTCAAAATTTTATTTTATTTTTAAAGCCATATTTTTGTGCTAGTAGCACTTAGATTATTCCATATGTGTGATCCATATCTGCATTTCATTACCTGGGTTTGTTCTAAAGAAGATTTATTTTTGTTCTGTGAATAATTTTTGACGGTTCTTGTACATGTACAGATATAGATACGTTTGAGGTCTTTTATTGCTATTCCTACAAAGAATACAAATAAACTTTAACTTTAAACATTTCAGAGTAAGCTTGCGACTGTACTTGAATATTATTACCTATTTCTAGTATGGGTATCTACAACACTTGGAGGAAATATGTGTAGAAACATCATTCTGAAGGTACATTTTAACATTAAGAACAAATGTCTTTGAATTTCCCAACTTACAGGTAAAAAGGACTTGAATTATAACTACCCTTCACATGTATTAGAGATTTCTAAATCTTCTTATAATATCCTTTTACACAAATCACACTTGTTATACACTTGGGGTATTTTTTTCAAACTGCATCCCCCCTCACACATTAGTTTCCTGTACTCACTACATGCATTATTTCCAATGGGCATGTTAAATGTGACAAAAGACAGTAATAACTTGTAGCTGGCACAGAAAGTCCTTCGGTTGTTTTGGAAGTTATGGCCCTATTTAGCTTTCTGTATCACTATTGTCCTCTCTCATGCCTGAGATGGATATATTTGGTTCAGGGTTTTTGTTTTTATTTGTCATTATCAAGTTTATTGTCCCCAGATTCCTCATCTTCTCCTGCTTTGCTGTTTCATTCTAGAAAATCGCAGGATGGAAAATTCACATATGGTCTCTCCTGTGTTCGTTTTAGGTGTGAAATTTAGCCATTTGGCTTTTTGGTATATCTGTAGTTAGTTCTGATTCTTTTCTACTAGGAATCCAAAAAGTAAAATTCACTTAATTTCCAGGGGGAGATTATGTGAGAAGGAAACTCCAAATCAGTAGACCCGTGCTACTTTCTGTTCACTTCGAAGCTGACCCATTTCAGTCTGAATTGTTCATGACCTAGTAAAAGCTTTAAAACTTCTTGGATCTGAAACATCAAAAAGAAAAAGAAATTGATGATGCTGTCTTTTCATTGCCTACTTACCTTAGCCCTAAACTGTCCAGCCCTCTAGTTATCCACACCCTTTGGTTAGCAACTCAAACCCACCACCTGCTCTGCATAAAAATTTCTAGTCTCGGATACCGTGTGGTGGCTGTGTGCCATTGTGTGGGTTCTGACTCATAGCAACCAAGTCTACAGTTTCCGAAGCTATAACTATTTATAGGAGCAGAAAGCCTCATCTCTCTCCCATGGAGCAGCTGGTAGACTTGAACTTCTAACCTTACAGTTAGCAACCCAGCATGTAACCCATATGCCACCACAGCTCTCAGATAACCTCTATGGGGTCACTATGATTCGAAATCGACTTTGGCTTTGGCTTTGGGTTGGTTTGACTTTTAGCTTCCCTCTGTTGATGTCATTAGCACCTTCACCAATATGTATCATTAGTACCTGGCAACGTCCTTCTCAATATTGACTGTTCATTGACTCATTGGGAAGTTAAAAAAAAAAAAAAAAGTAGGTGCTCTACCCCTGAACAATTAGATACTTTTCCTCCAAGGAAGGTTAAGAACCACTAGTTCCAATAGAGCTCTGTGTGGAAGTCTGTCACAAGCTTCCTCTGACTCCCTCCAGGAACTGCGATAAGTGGGCTGCTGGTGTTTCCTCGCCTTCTATTTGAAATGAAAAATGAAAGGATTGTATGCCCTCTTCCACTTCTCCAAACACACCTCATCCCTACCAAGTCTAGCCTATAGATTGTTGTCATGAAGTGCCATTGCACTGGTTCCAACTCAGAGTGACTCGGCATAGGGTTTCCAAGGAGTGACTGGTAGATTTGAACCACCCTCCTAGAGTGCCACACCAGGACTCCTTTAGATTGTTGTTGTTAGGTGCCATAGAGTCGACTCAGACTCATAGCAACTCTATTGCACAGAGAACGAAGCATTGCCCGGTCCTGCGCCATCCTCACAACCTTTATTTGGTTACGTAGAGATTCTTTCCACTAATACAGTCTCTTATTTGTAGAGTAGGTAAGATTTAAAATAAGCTAACCAGAAGCTGGAGTTCCCCAATTTTTAGCTCAATTTTTCCTGTGGCTCCAATTTAAAACAGAAGGTTTCTGGTTTGATGTTTGAAGGTTCAATTAGTATACCCCCCAAAAGTGTCAAAGGACCCAGGACAGACCAAACTTAAGACATTTGACCTGAGGAAATCAACGAAATGGAGAACTCTTCTTGTCTTTCCCCACCCCTACCAACCAACCCACTGCAGTAGAGTCAGCTCCTAATCAGTGATACTGTTTAGGGTTTCTGAGGCTATAAATCTTTATGAGAGCAGATAACCTCTTCTTTCTCCTTTGAGCTACTGGTAGAATTGTGAACTATCAACCCTGCAATTAGCAGCCCAGCTCCACCAGGGCTCTTCCCCGACCCCAAGGAAAAGAAAAAAGTCTCTGGCTCATTTGCTGCATTCCTTAAAACTGAAATGCCTAGACTTAGGTTGCCACTAACCAGGGGGAAACTGTGAAGGCTTTTGTGGAGCGTTGGCAGTCGTAATTACTCAACTCCCGAATGTTTTTGTTTCAGATGCTGAATTGCATCATCTGCACCTACTATTCTTTTAATGGCAAAATGCACCGAAAGCTCTCCAGACCCCTGCCCCTGGGAGACACAAATATATACACACTGTCATTCTTTCTAGAGACTTGAGTTTGAAGGATTTCAGAATTAATTACCTGGACATTGTTTCTCTGAGTAAATTACAGCAAGCTAGCAATTAATACTAATCTGTTTTCCTTTTCTATGAAATGATTATTTGGGCTGGTTGATCTAGGAGAATACTCTCTAGCTCTGACATCCTATGATTGTTTTCTGATATAACTGAGAAATGTGCCCTCAGGCTATGTTCGAAAATCAGCTTGAGGTTTTTGCCACTGTGTTTAGGAATAATAATTCTTCCTTATACAATCTCTCAAGGCTCTGGTAGCATAGTGGTGACGAATCAAGACTGCGAACCTCAAGGTCAGCAGTTCGAAACTACCAGCTGTTCTGCAGGAGAAAGATTTACAGCCTCAGAAACCCTGTACAGGGTCGCTATGAGTCAGAACTGACTCCACCACCACCACCATACAATCTCTCATACCATAAACTTTGAAAGGATGTGGCAGGGGGTGGGGAGGGGGCAGAGGGATGCAGAAGCTGGAAAAAGTGTATATTCAGAATATAATTAATGTTATTCATTACAATAATAATGTTGATAATGATACCATCCTGGTGTGGCGCTGCAGGTTAATGCACTGAACTGCAAAGTCGGTTTGAACTGCAAGGTCAGCATTCAAGCTTACCAGTTGCTCCTTGGAAACCCTATACAGGGTCGCTATGGGTCGGAATCGACTCGATGGCACTCAACAACAACAACAACAACCATGATTGTAATAGCTAATGTTTACTGAGCACTTACTATGTGCCAGACAAGGAGCTATGGAGTGAGTTGAGTGTTAGGATTCAAACCCAAAGGAGAAAGATGAGGTTGTTTGCTCCCTTAAAGACTTACCTTCTCAGAAACCCTATATAAAAAAAGATCGCTATAAGTCCAGATTGCCTCAGAAGCAGTGGATTTGGATTTCTGTTTTCTATGTGCCAGATAATTTTGGTAATAAGCAATTTATATGGGATATTTCCTTTAATCATAGCACCTAGCAGATGAGTTCCAAAAGCCCAAACCCCAACTAATGTCAACTCTATAGAACAGAGTAGACCTGCCCCATAGAGTTTCCAAGGCTGCAGGCTTTACAGAAGCAGACTGCCACATCTTTCTCCAGCAGAACAGCTGGTGGGCTTGAACGGTTGACCTTTCAGTTAACAGCTGAGCACTTCTTTACTATTATTTCTATTTATGAGGAAACAGAGACGGAAAAGAGCCCAAGATCATGTAATTAACAAATGCAAAGCCAAGACCCAAACTCAGGTCTGTCTGACTGTACCATCTTGATAAAGAGTAAGAAGAACACTTGAACGGATCTCAGCACACAAACCAGTGAGTCACCATGAACCAGAGTGATGGCAGTGAGAATAAAATGAGCTAATTTTTAAAGCTTTTCTCTTCATAGATTGGTTTTGACAGTATTCCCTTACATTGTCAACTATCAGATTAAAATCAGAATTGGGCAGAAGTCTTACCTCACTCAAAAACTGGTCTTTCATCTCTTCTGGGTTCCTGAGACCTGGAGTGTTAAAGTCTGCTTTCAGGATTCCAAAGTGCCCTGGAAAAGAAAATGCTGCCTGGTTCGGGGGGGATATTAACTTGTCATTTGAAAACTTCAGCTTCTTAGCAATCAGGATGCCCATCGGACACATTAGATGCTACATAATGATGATGCTTTTGTTAAGTGCCGTCGAGTCAGTTCTGACTCATAGCAACTCTGTATAGGGGTTTCCATGGAACGACGGGTGAGTTTGAACCGCTGACCTTGTGATTCAAACCGACCTGCAATCCAGTGCTCATCCCACAGCACCACACCAAGATGTAGGATTTCAAAAATGAAAGTTGGGACCAAATCTAATGTCTACAAAGGTAAGTGTCCAAGTTAGTAACAATTGTTCTCCCTCCTATGGCCTAGCCACCCATTCAGCAATTATTTTCCATCTCTGCTGTATTCTCCCCTTTTAATAAGTATATAAGGATGATGTTCAGCACTGTGAGGGAAATAACTCACTTCTTCCTGGGCCCAGATTTCCAGATGCTGTCTAACTAGGTAAGTTCTCTGGACCCATAAACAAGCCCAGGGTCCTTTTGCTGAATCAACCAAAAGCCATGAGCTACTTATTATCATCACAGGAACTACAACCTCATAATAAGACTATATTTGCATAGCACTTTCTAGTATAGAAAGTACATTTGCATAATTATCTCGATGTTGTTAAGTGCCAGCTAGTCATTTCCAACCCATAGCAATCCTGTATAGGGTTTCCAAGGAACAGCTGGTGAACTTGAACCATCTACCTTCCAGTTCAAACCACTTTGCAGTCTGACGTATTAGCCCACAGTGCCACACCAGGACTCCATTTATCTCACTGGGTACCCACAACTCTTATGTTGCAATTTTTACTATATTCCTTTTGGAGATGAGAAATCTGGATGCTGAAATGAGGAAATTTGGCTTTCCCAAGTGTTTGTCACTGAGCTGGAACTAGAATCCACATCTTCATCCTATTCCTGGGCCCCTCCCAACACTTCTTGCCATCTTTCATTTAAAGAAAAGAATAAAAGATCCTCAGGGTTTGTTGCTAAGGCGTGACTGTTTAAATTTAACTGCTCAGTTGTAAGAGTGGGAACTTGAGAAACAGAAGTAGTTACCTGGCTCTGATGCCAGTGTTTCTTTAGACTTTGGATCCATATGGGAGCTCCAGTGTTGGGCACGAGTAATAGTGACTGTATTTCTTATTATATCGATGCCGTTTCCTACACTGGTCACAGCTACAGGAGGGGGAAACAAGAGAGTTCTTGCAGACACAGCCAGGAGTCAGGAAATATGGTATTAGGGACCACTCCTGAGCTTGGAGACAGCATGCAGCCAGTGCTGCTGTAGAAGCCACTTGGGGTGGGAAGCTCTGCCCCTGCCAGTTCTTGACTTCCTCCCCCAGGTTCATGTACCCTTTCATTGTATTTTCCACACCATCATCTCAAAAAGTACCCCTGACAGGATTTGAGGAACTTGGGGCAATATTACGAACTTTGTTCTAGTATCTTCTTTCTCCTTCCAGTAATCCCCACCCCAAGAGACCCAATACCTTAATGTTGTCTTCATAAAGACCCCCACTGTGATACCCAGAGATGCCCATCAAGGAGTAGCATCCCAAACTGAGAGTACTTCAAAACCAAGCTCAGCCTCATCTCCCAGTATCCTCCACTCTCCAGGGCAGCCTTAGCTGCTCCCTTACTCTCTCCTCCTAACTTCCACGGTCATTCGGTCACCAAAGTCCTGTCAGAGCCTGGTAGATGTCTTTTTTTCCCTCAAATACAGAAATAACTACATTTGGGGTTTGGGTGGGGTTTTTTTTGATACATTACTGTAAAATATTTAAGCGTAAGTATCTCTTGTCCCAACCCCAAAACAACCACTAAACATTTTGCTATTGAATATCCTTCACAAATTTTTAAAAATTTGAATGTATAAAGATCTACTTTATCCTCTTTAAAAAAAAAACCCACAGCATAGTATTTCATTGAACATACCATAACTTATTTAACCAATTTACTTTTGATAGACATCAAATTGCCTTTAATTTTTCACTGTAATAAATAATGCTGTAATGAATAACCTGTGTGGGTAGGTACAATCTCTATGTATGTAATATGAGGGGGCTTCAAAAAGCTTGTGGAAAAATTAATAGATAATGGAATTTTTCCAAGCACTTTTAAAGTCCCTTGTACTATTATTTCCCTAAGTGTAGAATTCCTTTATGAAAGAATATACACATTTTGAAATTGACACACATTGCCCAAATGGTAGCAGTTTACACTCATACCAGTGTCTGAGATAACTTGGTTTTCCCTCATCACAATGTTATAACTCTTGAATCTTTACCAAACTGATAGATAAAAAATTGATTTTTAAAAATGTATCTTATTTTTAGTTGGCATTTCAGTGATTCAGTGAGCAAAGCTGAACTTTTTTTTTTTTTTTACATGTATTTGTGTTTCTATTTCTTTAATTAACATGTCTTGGGAGCCCTCGTTTCCTTCCTCACGCCACTGTCCCACAACAGGCCCCAGCTCCAGTCACCCTGATCATACTGTCGTCTCCCACCAAACACTTCATGTCTGTCCCTTCCTTTCCTCACGCAAAACACTGCAGATTCCTTTAATGGAATTCATAAGATTGTAAAATATAGAAACACAAAAGAGGAGGGGAACACCCATATTCTCATCACTTGAATATAATCGCTGTTAGCATTTTCGAAAATATCTTTCCCCATCTTCTAGGTCTTTAAGCATGACGTTTCCTTTCATTGTTATTATTGCATGTATAATGTCGAATCATAGTTTCTTCATTTAGTGTCTCAGTACAGACCTTGTCCTCTCTCATTACAACCACCGAGTTTCTGGAAGCTCCGCATCTGAGCATTGAGCTCACTTGCTCAAGTCTCTGATAGCTCCATAGGCAACAGGATCAGTTCCTTCACAGTTTGGCCAAATCTTCGCCCTTCTTCCCCTCATCCACTGCCACTCCCTTCTCCAGTTGATGTTGTTAAGTGCTGTGGAGTCGGTTCTGATTCATAAGCATTCCTGTATAGAGTTTCCAAGGAGTAGCTGGTGAGCTTGAACTGCCGACCTTGCGGTTCAAACTGACCTTATAGTCCAGTGCATTAACCCAGAGCACCTCATGGCAACTCCATATAAACTCCACATCAGACTGCCATTCCCAAATAAACCACACACTTTTTTCACATCTACCTGTCTTTGCCCTGTTCTGGTGTGATGCTGTAGGTTAACGCACCAGACTGCAAAGCTGTTTGAAATGCAAGGTCAGAGGTTCAAGCTCATCAGCTGCTCATCAGAAACCCTATACAAGGTGGCTATGGGTCAGAACCAACTCCACCATACTTCACAACATCTTTGCCCATGCTGCTTCCTCTGCCAAGAACACATTCTAGTCTTTGCTGCCAGTGAACTCTTGAATTACCTTTTTGTTCAATTACCACCTTCAAGGTCGATGAACACTTGAGCATGTTTATGCTTCCCGTGTAGCACTTACCTGGCCGGTTGTTCCTGTGCCCATCTTCCTTAAAGACTAAGTTCTTATAAACGAGACACACCCTGCTCATCTTGGTATCCATAGTCCAATGCCTTGTTCAAAAGAGATATTCGGGCAAAGACTAGTAAACCTCTACCAATGTACAAAGCAATACTCTAGGTATAGGATGGATACAAAGAAGTAGAAAACACCTCTTGCCTGTCCAGATTCTGCAATCTCAATCATTCCTAATTGTGATCATGTATAAAAATTTATATTAGTAAAATGAGAACAACTCTATCAAATGAGAGAAATAGAAAGAGCAAGTCACTAACTATATCACTAATGAATTGAGATTAAAATGGCAAGACATCGTTTACTGAATACCTGCCAGATGCCAGGCACTGAGAGAAACACCTCATGAAGATGATATTTTCTTCATTTTAAAGATGAGCAAAATGGTTTTCCTAAGGTCTGGGTACTTGCCTAAGGCCACACAGTAACTCACCATTCCAGCCCTTGTCTGTCAGATTCCTGCTCCTAACAGCCAAAAAAAGGGTGTCTTCTCCACCCTCCCCTCCCCACCTCCGCCCTAAATTATTATCAGAAAGGTTGTTGTTGTTAAGTGCCGTCGAGTCGGTTCCGACCCATAGCGACCCTGTACAGGGTTTCCGAGGGTGTAAATCCTTACGGGAGTAGAAAGCCTCATCTTTCTCCCGCGGAGCGGCTGGTAGTTTCGAAGAGCTGACCTTAAGGTTCGCAGCCCGATTTAGGAGGGAGAATTGGCTGCTTCTAGCTGGATGTTGTTGTTCTTAGGTACCAACGAGTCAGTACCGACTTATAGCGACCTTATGCACAGCAGAACAAAACACCTCCCGATCCTGGATCAACCGCACTATTGTTGCCACTCTTGAGTCCATCGATGCTGCCACTTGGCCAATCCTTCTAGCTAGATAGGATTCTCTATAGAGTGGCCTGGAATGACACAATACACACCCTACGCTCCCATTCCCAGCCGTAGTTGGAACTAAGCATGGTAATCCAGACTGGGTCTCCCCAAGTGATAGAGGCCTGGTGCTGGGATGGGGCAGATGTGGGGCTCCCCCTGGGCGACGCTCGCAGGCACCTGTTTCAGGCCCAGGCCTGCTTCCGGGTGGCCCTGGGGGTGGGGCCTGACTTTGTGTTGGCGATGCCTGGCGCACAGTTGTTCTTTGAGGCACAGCCGGGCTCCCTGGACCTGAAGGCTCCAAGACTGTTTTTTCCGTCCCTTGGGAGCTCCATTGAGCCTCGGAGCAGCGAGGCCCACAGGATGTGACCGACCCGGGGGACACTGCCATCCCGGAAGTGGTTGAGTCGCTGCGGAGGAAGTCGAGCGAGACACCCTCTGTTTCCTCCATCGGAGTCAGGAGACTGTGCTGGGTAATGGGGTCCGGGGAGACTTCAGCAGGGCTCAAAGAGCCGGCTAGAGTTCTGGTCACTTCCTGGGGGAGATTGAGGCTGCCCGGGGATGCAGGACCAGCGGGGCTCTGTGCTGGCGTAGTCTGGGAAGTGGAGCCTGAGGATGCGCTCTGGGCGGTGACCAACGGGGTCCTGTCCTTTTCATTAGAAGCCAAGATGGTCCCCGGGATGGTCGAAGAGCTTGATTGGGGCTGGGGAGCCAGGGAGCCGGCGCTGGTCTCTAAGGCTGGAAAGAAAACTATTGTGGGACCCGCTGGCCCTGGGATACCTCCCCAATGATCCGAGCAACTAGAGCAGAATGCATCGAATGGAGTTCCCCTGCAGAGCCTGGGCAGTGGGAGTGGGGCCCGGACAGCAGCTTGGCCTAGCCCTGCCCACCCATTGAAGATCCTGGTGAGTAGGGAGGCCTCCTGAACCAGCTAGGGCAGCCAGGATGAGGAGTGGGCCTGGAGTAATCAAGTGGGTGCCCGTTTAACGTTAGATGGGAAACAGAACACCAACTCCCTGGCCTTCTGATCAAATCTGACAGCACTCACATACCCAGGTACTGTTGTCTCAGGGTGAAAGTCACCTTCCTTAGCAACCCACAAAGGTCCCCCAGGATCTCCAGTGCTAACCATCCCACCCATTACAACTCCTACCTGCAGCCCAGCCCACCCCACTGTAACCCCCCTAAGCTAGCAGTTACAAAGTCACCTCCTTCAGGAACCCTTCCTGGTGATTACTGGAGCTTGGGACACTCCCCTTCTCTGTGTGTCCTCACTGTGTCTGTGAACATACTAAGCACAACACTGTTCCATCATGAACTCTCTTCCCAGCTAGCTGTGAGCTCCTTCAGGACAGACCCCTAACGAGAGACTCCATCAACATTGAATACAAGGAGTAAGAAATAGTTCACTACAACCTTGAACAAATCTCCTATATCCTCTGCCCTCAAAAAAGACAACGATGCCTTTGTCTTATGTGGGTGTCTGTAAGGAGGCCAGGAGACATGATTTTGCACTCCATTATCCTGTTAGCTTCAGAACTCTTGGGAAGCAAAATGAAGTAATAACTGAAGATATTTGGGGAATTTTCTCCATGCTACAAGGACTCTGTGATCTAACCAGTCGGAGGTTGTTGTTGTTAAGTGCCATGGAGTTCGTTCCGACTCATAGCGACCCTGTACAGGGTTTCTGAGGCTGTAAATCTTTATGGGAGCAGAAAGCCTCATCTTTCTTCCATGGAGAGGCTGGTAGTTTCAAACTGCTGACCTAAGGTTTGCAGCCTGATTCATAACCACTGCGCTACCAGAGGGAAGGGTATAAATGGAGACCACCAGGATGGAAGCTGGAGTCTGGCTTCTAAACAGTCGCAAGAGGAGGTCTTTCCTGAGGGCCAGCACCCTTCTTGCTTTCTGCATGTCCATTCCACATGCAGTCCCAACAACATACCCCTCATTTTCTGTCCCCTCCAAAGGACCTTTAACCAGCATCTCTGCTTGGCTTGCCTCTCTGGATACTGAACTTCAAACACATCTCTAATCATTTTCCTCAGGAGCCCTCTAAGTGGGCTTTGGCTTTGTCTCCTTCATCACCTCACCAGAGAGACTTTTTTTTTTTCCCAACTCTGAAGCCACAGGTTCAGTGACCAGGTTCAGGGAGGGAGATGCTAATGGTAGCTAAGTCCCTCTTCCCCCAGCCCTACTGCCCAGCGTGGTTGGGGAGCAGAGCCTCCTGGCTGCTGCCCAGTAGACTCCCTCCTGTTCTAGCCCCTCCATTGGCACTTCTGGGAGGATCCCCTGGAACTTTCCCAGGGCCGCTTTATACTGATTGCCTTCTACATTTCCCCAGGCCTGGAGATCCCAAGATCCAGCCAAGAGCAAGCTCAAAGCACTCATAAAGAGCAGAAAATGGAGGTGTATACTCAGCCTGGGAGTCGTCCACAAAGTCACTTCCGATGAGGGAGTGAGAGAGAGCAGAGGGAATTTGGCTGACTCCCGATGTCCAACAGAAGGATCTGCAGGAAGATATAGAGAGTGAGCGTGAGGGCAGTGTTGATGCAGGTCAGACAGTTTCTGAAGTTCTGTCACACCCAATAAGACCCAATAAGTGAGAAGCCACACCAAGCACTGATGGCCCAACCTCCCACCACATGAACCCAGTCAGGAGAACGACTTTAATTCCACCCCCACGTGTACCAGTCCTGCAGTGAACATTTCACATTCTTTCATTCTCACAACAGCTCTGTAAGAGAGGAGCTACTATTCCTATTTGATAGATAAGGGTCTTAATCTCAGTAAATCCAAAACACACAAAAAAGAAACAGCCAAGAATAGGCAAATCCACAGAGACAGAGAGCAGGTAGGTGGTGACCAGCAGCTGAAGTGGGAGACAATGGAGAGTGAATGCTGATGGGGATGGGGTTTCTTTCTAGGGCCATGAAAGCATCCTAAAATTAGATAGTGGGGATGGCTGCCCAACTCTGGGTACACTAAAAACCACTGAATAATTTACCCTTTAGAGGATGGATTTTATGTTAAGTGAATTCTGTCTCAATCAAGCTATAATAAATAAGGATTGGAGGGAGGGAGGAGGAAAAGATATGATGAAGCTTGTTGCCAAGGAGACACGGTATACCCAAGCCCCAGGGTGTGTCTAGTTCCCGTGCATTAACAACAATGGCAGTGATAATAGCTAATATCTGTTAGGTACTTGCTCCGTGTCAGGTTCTCCACTAGGTCCTTTATATTCAGTCTGTCACTCAGTCTTGCTAGGAGGTGGGAGTTATTAAATATATTCTCCAGATGAGGAAAACAGGCTCAGAGATACTCTCTCACCTGGTTTCTAGAGAGGAGTAAAGCGTGTCTGATTCCAAAGTACAGGCTCTTAACCACTTCACTGTCCAATAGCTAATTGCTATTGCTAATTGATAATGTGCTCTAAGGCTGCATGGGGTCCATTTCATTCTCAAAAGTTTCCCCCCTGAATTATAATGACACAACTTTCTCCCCTGGTTTATTGTATAAGGGCCTCAGGAGCCTGCGTCAGAATTCAGTTACTCTCAGAGATAGAAATGCTTTCTTAGGCCTCTTCCCATCCCGGTCTAGCCTCGGTGCCCAAAGGCCTTGGGGTGGCCTGTCACTCACCATAGAAGCAGATGAAGGGTTGTAGGAAAGAGCAGATCACTGAGTAAACCCTGGGGGGGAAGTCAGCGTAGGTTCGGAGGCCTGCACACAGTCCCGTCCCAAATGTGGGCACCTGCAACCAGCTGGGGATGCTGGTACCCAAATCGCTGGTCCAGCTCAGAGACCTGGAGGCTGCGTTGAAATAGAGGCCGATCCAGGCTTCGGTCTCCTTGGTGATGGATCTCAAAGTCTCCCTGTCGGCCTCACCTATCACCTTCTGCAGGTCAGCCAGGTCCGTGTGGTGTCTGCGGCAGTAGAGCAGGGCTGAGGACCACGTCATTCTTTGTTCAAACCACGTGAAGGTCTGTTGGCCGATCTGGACCTCAGCTGGGGGTAAAAAAAACATGAGGACCATAGGCCTGAGGTCCTGGGTCTCTGACAGTCCAGGTCTCATAGTCTCCAGGGTTAGAGTTCTGGTCTAAACCTTGTCTAACCTTGGATGTTAGGTTTGATGAAAGCCATGGTTCAACTGGTAAACTAAACACACACTGGGACGATGGCTGTTGTAGAAGTAACAAAGGGAAAAAATACTAGGGGAAGTAAGGGCTAAGAGCTCTCCTCATAGCCGCATGGCTTTGGTAAGTTACTTCTCAACTTCTCGTCCATGCAGTTGGGATAAAAATAGTACATAAGGTCAGGTTAAAATAAAATGTGTATATAAATTGTTCAGTGCCATCTGTGCAGATGGTCGGCACATAGTAAAATAGCAGTTACACCCATGGATGCTGCAAATGATTCACACTCTGGACTGCTAACTGAAAGAATGGATGGTTTGAATTCACTCAGAGGCTCCTTTTAAAAAGGCTTGGGAATCTACTTGCTAAAAAACCAACTATTGAAAACCCTTTGGAGCACTCTTCTACTCTGACATGCATGGGATCACCATGAGTCAAAATCAACTGACAGAGCTGCTTCTTTAATGAAGCAGCTTTAATGAATGAAATTCTGGTTTAGAGTCAACTTCCTGTGTGATTCCTCCAGGCTGCGCCTGCCTCCCTGGGCAGAGAGCTGAGAAAGAGGCCAGAGGAAATCCCTGGAGGCTGGTAGGGCACAGACTTGGTGAGGCAGGAGGCAGAGCAGGCCCTCCCCAGCAGTCTTAATGTCCACTCTCTGCCCTAGGTTGGGCTGTATAGGGTCCCCTGAGACTTAGACCCACTGCCTGCCCTGGGGGAGGCCAGCCTCAGCTGATCCATACAAGCTACAAGCCTGATTCTAACACATGGAAGTTTGAAAAGAATATAAACAGCTTGTGATCTAAGCTATTGAATGCAGAGACCTGGCTAAAGGAAACACCCCTGTGTTTCCTCCTCACATTCAAATGCATCCTGCTCACCTGAACCCATCCAGATTTGCCTAATAGTTTCCTCATACTTTCTCTACCTAAACTGACTTAAAGGTCCTGGTGTGGTGCTGTTGGATAAGCCCTGGACTGCTAACTGCAAGGTCAGTGGTTCAAACCCTCAGCCACTCCTTGGAAAGCCTATATAGGGTTGTTATCAGTCAGAAGTTAACAACAACAACAACAAACTGAATTAAGGAGCCCTGGTGGTAGAGTGAGTTGAGTTACTAAGCACAAGGTCTGTGGTTCAAACCTACCAGCTTCTCCTCGTAAGAAAGATGAGACATTCGGCTCCTATAAAGATTTATAACCTTAGCAATCCTACAGAACAGGTCTACTCTGTCATACAGCGTCCCTGTGAGTCAGAATTAACTAAACAGCAGTGGGTAAACTGATGCAAAGAAAAAAACTACCCTTTATTAACCCTTTATCAACATACTAGCAGGTGCCAGGTCTGAGCCATGCAGGTGGCTCACTCCCATCCAGAAAGGAGTCCTGGTGTGGTGCTGTAGGGTAAGCACTGGACCACTAGCACTAGAATGAAAACTGCAAGGTTGGCAGTTCAAACCCATCAGCTGCTCCTAGGAAACCCTATAAAGTGTTGCTATGAGTCAGAACTGACTTCTTGACATCTAACAGGAACAGCAACATCATCCCAAAAAGCAGATAATATGAACCTCATTTTACAGATTTGAACAGGGGGGCTCAGGCAGGCCATGTGGCTTGTGCAGACTCAGGCCACAGTAAGTGGGAGGTGGGATTCAAATGAAGGTCTGCCTGCTTCGGAGCCTGAGGCATTGTCAACTATAACATGCAGAAAACAAAGCGGAGGGATTGAGAAGCCATGATTTAGCCACAAAAAGGTCTTTTCTTCATCATAGAATTTGTCTCTGCCAAACATGAAATAAAAAAAAAAAATTAAAATTTCCAGGACAGTAACTCCCCATTGGGAAAAATTTGAGAGCAAAATTCCCCACACCCAGGCCTCTGACGCGGGGGCACCTGGAACACAGGGAGGCAGCCAGGACAGCCAGACTTGATCAAGTCACTTCCTGCTCTGACCTGCCCCCCTCCATGCCCCGCCCCGGCCCCATACTCTAGGCTTCAGCTGGGAGCAGTAGAACCTGAGACTCCTCCTGACCAGCAGTCAGACAGGGGTGGTGGAGCACAGGGGGCCCAGATGCAGTCCACATGGGCAAGTATAAGGCAAATGAAGGCAGACCCCAGAAAAGGGCAGACAGAGGGTGTGTACCTGACTTGAGAGCAGTAGTCAGGCGAGGCGAGGCTGTCAAGGACATGCGGTGGCCTACATCAGGGTCTGTAAGACAGAAACAGGAGCACACGTCATGGGGTGCAGGCGTCTGGAGCTGGCCAAAGTCCAGAAAGCACGGCTGCATATGGGAGAGGCTTATTTACTCATTTTTGCATTTATTCAATACATAATATTGAACACCTATGGCAGGGCAGAAGGAGCTCTGGTAGTGCAGTGGTTAAGTGCTCAGAGGCTAACCAAAATGTCAGTGGTTCGAACCTACCAGCCTTTCTACTGGAGAAAGTCTATTACTGTAAAGAGTTACAGCCTTGGGAGCCCTAAAGGGCAGATTCACTGTGTCTTATAGATAGGGGTACTATGAGTTGGAATTGACTTCATGGCAAGAGGCTTGGGGTTTAATTTTTAATTGCAGAGCAGACACTATTCTGAAACCATCAAGTCACTTCCTGCTTATAGTGACCCCTGGTGTGTCAGAGTAAACCTGTGCTGCACAAGGTTTTCAATGGCTGATAGTCTGGAAGCAGGTTGCCAGGCCTTTCTTCTGAGGAACCTCTGTGTGGGTTCCAACTGCTAAACTATTAGCTAGCAGTGGAGTGCTTAGCTATTTGTGCCACCCAGCGACTCGAACCTTTTGGTGAGCCACAAAACGTGGGACCCGACGCTATTCATAATGATGCCGTCATTACATGCGTTCCAGTTGATTCTGACTTAAAGTGGCCTGATACTTACTAGGCCTCGAGACAAGAGCAGAAAGAAGACGAGCATGGTCCCCACTCTTGAAGAGCTTACTTTCTATGGGGCTGCAGTGGCAACAAACAACAAACAAACTCAAAGGCTCTGTTCATATTCTCATGGTGCTGCTCAGGACATAAAGCCCAGTGAAGCATAAAGCAAGATTACACTTTGGATGAAGAGCTTAGCAAGACCTCTCTGAAGAGGATGCATCTGGAGTGAGCATAAGGAATACAAGAAGGAGCCAGCCTTGCAGAGGTAAGAAGGAGTATATGCAGTAGAGGAACAGCAAAAACAACTGTGTAAGAGTGGGCATGAGCTATGTGTGTTTGAGGAACAGAAAAAAAGTTAGTGGCCCTGGGGAGAGGGATGGATGAGCCAGAGGGATCAGACAGGGCCCGGCCCCGTTGACCTCAAAAAGGATGTTGTTCTAAGTGTTAAATCAGTTGAATATGTTTAGGCAAAGTGGGTCTGATTTACATTTTTAAAAACTCGCTTGATGTAGAGAACAAACGGGAGGAGGCTAAAGGAGAAACAGTGAGGGCTTGGCCCCAGGACATGAAGAGATGAAGGGGGTGGGCAGGGAGACTCATTTTGGTGGAATCTTAAGACACCAGAAGGAGTAAGGAGACCTCATAGGCAGACCTTCCTTTGTGGGACACTCACTACCCCTGGAAATCTCTTTACTTGCTTAGGAACCCAGAGTTTCTAAGGTTCCATAGGTTACATCCCAAAGCCCCTGATATGGGCCTGTGACAGGTATGGTGTGGCTTAGGGACACATCAGATTGGTTCTTCCTGTCCCTATTTGAGGAGGAGGAGTAAGGGCTGAACCTTGACTGTTGAGGACAAAAGCAGAAATCGGTACTTTTTACCAGAAAAGTGCTGTCTGGCCTATGGCTGTTCCCCTATGTGATTGCCACACCATCACGGCTTTCAGGGACACAGAGGCCAGCCTCCACCTACCTGCTTCCCTGGAAGCAGAAGTATCCCCAGAGTGGCTTACTTCTTGCTAACCCACTGGCAATGAGACACCAGACGTACCTTGTGCATTATAGGAGGAAAGCCAAGCAACTCCCACTGCCATTGAGTCAATTCTGACTCATGGTAACCATGTATAGGGGGCTTTCCAAGGCCATAAATCTTTATGAAACTTTCTCCTGTGGGGCAGCTGGTGGGTTTGAACTGCCGACCTTACAGTTAGCAGTCCAGTACTTATCCTACAGCAACACCAGGGCTCCTTTTATGGAAGGGAAAGAAATCCTTAACTCTGTTCCTCATCTCTGCAGGGGTACGGATGGATGTCCTGCTGACTTTCCATTTTTCTCCTTCCTTTCTTTTTCCTCTTTCCCTAAATCCTTAATGGGCAGGAACATCATGGATGGAACACTTCAAGACCTCACTTTCTTTTTCTACCCTAATTTATATCCATTTCTCTGATGGGGTCTTGGGAATGGGGAGGGGGAGGGCAGAGGAGAAAGAATCTAAGGCCACAGTGAGGAAATGGTGTAGCAAGAGGGTTAAGGTAATGACAGTTGAGGTCTCTAGGTGGCACAAACAAGCAAGTAATGGAAAGGTTGGTGGTTCAAACCCAGGCAGCGACACCACAGAAGCAATGGCCTGGTGATGTGCTAAAGATAACAACCAAGAAAGCATCCCAGCACAGTTCTACTGTGTAACACACAGGGCCGTCATGAGTCACAACCAACTGGACGGCACAAGACATCAGCAACAGTCAGTTCTCTCCTGAAAGACTTCCCCTGCTCCCCTTCCTCTTTTCTTTCTCTTTTGCTTCTAGCATGTAGAAGCTTCCCCTGAGGGGCAGACCAGGTACTGACTATAACTGGACACACCATAGTAGCAGAGAAATGGCTTCTTCTCTGTGCACGAGGAGGGGGTTATGACAGGGCCAACTATGAAAGAGATAGTGGCGCAGATGCCCTTGCGGAAGGCGGGCAGCTGTATCCACCCTGGGTCACTGAAGAGGGAGCCACTGGACCAGCTCAGGCCATTAATGGCCGAGTCGAAGAAGAGGCCGATCCATGCGTCGGTGGTGGTGAGGAAGGAGTAAATGGTCGTCAAGGCACTGAGGCTGTTCATGCTCTGCAGGTCCGCGAGGTCTGTGTAGTTTAGTCGGCAGTGCTTCAGGGCGTCCTGCCAGCTCAGCTGCTCCTCCACCCTACTGAAGGTCTTGTCGCTTCTGCTCACCAACTGCAGGGCTTGGGCGGAAGAGGCTCAGTCACCACATGGCCCAACCCACTCTAGTCCCCTCTCCGGCCACACCTCACTTCTCTCCTAATCCATACTTCACCACCTGCCCCTTCTTGCTCCCAGCTCTGCCTCCCATGATTTGATCTCTTGACTTGGAAAAGCCAGCCACTCCCACCAACTCTCAACACCCTCAACTTCCCATCGCTGTGGTCCACTACCACATCTCCTCTGGCCCTACCCTGGTGTCCTTCCTCTGCAGCAATAGTGCTTTGATAGTACCTTAAAATAATGTTACTGAGCCCTTGTTATGTGAATTCAATCATTGAATCCTTCCAGCAACTCCCTGAGGTAGACATCACACACCATGCCTGATTTACAAGGACCCTGGGTAGGGGAACTGCCTCTGTATCTGGAATTTAACACCCAGGCTCGTGTTAGCATCATCAAGGGAGGTTTTCAGATGTGCTGGCACCCAGGCGACCCTAGATCAGGATGTTTACAAAGCCCCTGGGGAAGTCTAGGGAGTTTAGGGCCAAGATCAAGTCTTAAATCATTTTAAACAGTGGCAGGCACATCACAAGGGTTCTCAGTGTGTTGAATGAATGAATGTATGAGTGAGTGACTGAGTGATTGAACAAAGTAATAAGTGATTCAGACTTTTCCCAAGAGCCAACACCAAGCCCCAACATGTCCTTCCTTTGACTCCATGGCCATGTGAGGGTCCCAATAAACGGCCCCTGCCCAGCTTCTGCTTTGGTGGGGTGCAGAAAGGAATAGAAAATCTTGAGGTATCTGGGTGGTGCAATGGGTTAAGTGTTGGGCTGCTAACCAAAAGGTCGACAGTTGGAAGCCATCAGCTTCTCCAAGGGAGAACGATGTGGCAGTCTGTCCTATTGAGTCACTGAGTTGGAATAGACTCTCCAGCTGTGGGTGGTGGTAACTAGGCCTTCAGGAACCAGCCTCTAGCCAGATACCCTAAGAGTGTACCTAAGACCCGAGACTGGACACCCAGAATGACGAGAGGGTGCACCTCTGAGGTGGTTATGGTGTTAGGGGCTGAGGGAAAGACTGATGTGGCACTTGCCAGAAAGAATCAAACTCTCATACCCACTAGAGTTCAAGATGCTATCTGTTGCCAAGATAATTTGGAGGATCCCTATGCCAGAGAAAAGGTATTAAAGAAACAAAATACCTTTGTCTTACTGAGTGACTCACTGATGTGTTTCTTTCTGCTCTGTTTTTCTTCTGTTTTTTAATGACGGGCTGTGACCCACTAGATTGCTTTTCTGACCTAGTGGGTCACAGTCCACAGCGTGAAAATGTCTGCCCCAGAGCATCCGTGGCTTTAACCACTCTGTACCAGTGACTTCCAGATTCTTCCCTCCACCCCTGAGCTCAGCTTGTGTGTCTATGGGATCCGCAGATAGATCCGCACATAGAAACGTTTCTATCTCTAGTCTCCCCAGCTCATTAAGTCATGTCCCTCATCCCAGTTGCTCAAGTCCCAACCCAGGAGTCTAGTGTTTCTTCATCCCTCTCTGCCTCTCATTCTGAGAATCTAATTAAACAGCGGGTCCATCCCAAATGGACAGCAGTGGCTCCTGTCTCCATGGAGCCATGGATGTGAGGGGAGAGGGAGAGAGGAGAGAGGCTGCTGCTAAGGGCAGCAAGTAGTGGGGAAGTGGCTGATGCTTCTTTTGCCCATTTCTGGACTGAAGGTTAAAAAGCATCCATTTCCCTCACTGTTTACCCCCGCCCCCCGCCTTCACACTAGGGACCTGGAGCTGCCTGGCACCCACATACCTCCGCCCCACCTCACCTGCGATGGAGAGGAAGAACAGCAACCCCCTGGGCGGCATGGCCCACAGCACAAAGACGGTGGGCAGCGGAGGGAGGTCTGGCTGCTTGGTGAAAAGGCTCTTGTCTTGGCAAAGGCTGTGTCCGCACTCCCGGTCATTTCTTCCTTGCTCTCCGCTCTCTTCTTTCCTATCCAAAGGGACTGATTTAACTACACAAATAATTCTGTGTTTACTGCACACTCATCTCTGATTTTGATGCTGGGGATTCAGATTCTATAAAACAGAAAAAAATCCTCATCCTCCTGCACTGCACAGGCATACCTCGTTTTTATGGTGCTCAGCAGGTATTGTGGATTTTACAAAGCTTTGTGGCAACCCTACATAGAGCAAGTCTATAGTGATGCCGTTTTTTTCCAACAAGTGCTCACTTCATGTCACTTTCTGATAATTCTTACAATCATTCAGCATTTCCCATAATGCTGTTGCACACTTTAAATAGAGTACACTGCTGTTGCTAATTGCCACTGAGTTGGTTCCAACTCATAGCTAACTTTTATAGGGTTTCCATGGAGCAGCTGATAGGTTTGAACCACCGATCTTATGGTTAGCAGTCCAATGCTTCCTATAGAGCCACACCAGGATCCTTTTTATATACTACAATAGAGCATTAACATAGCTTTTATATGCAATGGGAAACTACAAAATCCTGTGATTCCCAAAGTGATAGTTTTTTTGTTGCGGAGACCTGGAACTGAACTGGCGCAGGTAAGACAACATTGATCAGAGGCAGAAAGAAGCCTGTCTTTGGGCTTGCTACAGGGGTTGGAGTAGAAGGAAAGGAGATGGGAGGACAGTCAGTGACAGAGGGGAGGAGCAGGGTAGATCCCCAGGTCCTCAAGGGTCTAAGGGACAAGGAGTGGAAGGAGGGGCCTGAGATGAGAGAAAGCCAGACTTTACCAGATTCTCTGTCCCCCCCATTCTCACAACCACCACAACACCAGGGAGATGCTATCATTATGCCCATTGTACAGATGAGAAAGCTGTGACTCAGAGAGGCGAAATAACTTGCTCAAGAGTACATGTTGTTGTTTGTTAAGTGCCGTCTAGTCAGTTCTGACTCATAGAGACCCTATATAGATAGGCTTTCCAAGGAACGGCTGAAGAGTTTGAACCACCAACCTTGTGATTTATCCCACCAACCTCCACCCCCTTTTTTTTTAAAACCAAGCACCCTGACATCGAATTGATTTGGACTCACCGTGACCCTATAGGACAGAATAGAGTTGCTCACTAGGGTTTCCAAGGCTGTAAATCTTTATGGAAATAGACTGCTTCATCTTCCTCCCTCAGAGTAGCTGGTGGGTTTGAACTTTGAGGTCAGCAGTCTAATGCTTAACTCACTGTGCCACCAGGGCTCCTTTGGTAGGAGGTTGTTGTTAAGTGCCATGAAGTCAGTTCCGACTCATAGTGCCCTAGTAATTCAAGTATCAGGTCACAGAAAAGCACAAGGTGGGGAGGGGAGGGGCCTCTAGTTCCCTGCTTCAGTAATGGCAGTGCTCCCCACCCCCTACCCCAGTTTAGGCTCTGGCTGCCCTTTTTAAGAACACATAGGCTAAGGAACTTACCCTGAGAACCCAGAAGTCCCCACAGGCTTATTTCTGTCTCCCCAAACATCCTGTTTATGCGTTGCACCTCTCCATTCCTCCAAGGGTCAGCTGTTGGAAACCAAAGCTGGAAGAATCTCTCCTTTTCTTCCCTCTGCTTCTTCATACCCTTCCCTGAGGCTCTGTGGACTGGGGAACAGCCCCTCTGCTTGGATGGGTGCAGGGAAAAGGGAAAAACTGTTAATGCCTCTGAAATAACATACAGTATTCTCTTGTTCATGAATGACCTCAGATAGCCTCACCCCAGTGACAGAGGCCTTTGTACCAGGGATTCTGGACTGCTCCCTGGGGACAGAGGGGACCTGATAATCTTGACTCAGAAAACACCACCCCTAAAGGCCCCTTTTATCCCGCCAGTCTCCCAATCACTACCAAGTCGCTTGGACTCAGGTCCTTACTGGGCTGAGACCAGAAGCAGCAGAGCCACAGCGTGGGTGGAGGACAGGGGAGGTATTCTAAAAGGCAAGAACAAACACAGGGCCTTTCAGAGGGCAGCGCCTAGCACTTTGGGTGCTTGAACTTCAATATGCATTTCTCTTTTCTCCATACAAAATTATCAACTTAAAAATTAGTCTGCTATATCTGGTCAAATATTTAATTAACTCACCCCGGATGTGATGGGCTGGAACTGCTGTTGCCTTGGCCAGAGCAAACAACGTCATGGGCTGGACATGCCCCAAGCCTGCACTATACTATTACCTCCTGAGACCAAGGACCGGCCAGTGCATTCACAAAGCACTTGCCTTGTACCCTTCTCCCTCCACCTGGTGGAAGTTCAAATCCACCAGTCATTCCAAGGTAGAAAGAGGAAGGTTCCTGCTTCCATAAAGATTTACAGTCTCGGAAACTCTACTATGAGGCAACATTGAATTGATGGCATTGGGTTTAGGTTATTGCTATTATTGGAGCTCTGGTGATGTAGGAGGTTGCTCACTGGACTGTTAATTATTATTATGAGGCACTGATGATTCAGTGGTGGAACTCTTACCTTCCGTGTGGGAGACCTAGGTTCGATTCCTGGCCACTGCACCTCTTGTGGGCTTGCATATTTCAGTGGAGCTTTCAGATGACAACATACTTCCAAAAATCAGCCACTGAAACCCATATGGATCACATGGTTCTGATCCCAAGCTGATCTTGGGGATGGCACAGAACCTAGGCAGTGTTTTGTTCTCTTGTGCATAGGCCAAACAATCAAGGGGACCTAACAATAACAACAGTATTGTCATCACTGTTATGACAACAATAGCAAATACTACTTTGTTGTTGTTGTTATTATTAAGTGCTATGGGGGAGTTGGTTCAAATACGACTTTTTGTTGTTGTGAAGTGCCGTCAAGTCGATTCCAACCCATAGCAACCCTGTATAGGATTTCCAAGGAGTGACTGGTGAGCTTGAACTGCTGACCTTGTGATTCAAATGACTTTGCAATCTGGTGCATTAACCCACAGCGCCACACCAGGACTGACTGTCTTGTTTTTGGTATGTACTAGGCGGAGCACTTTCTAGTGATTAGCTAGGTTCCAAAGATAATAATAGTATTTGCTATTATAATTGGATTTGGGTTCTTACTGGGCTGAGACCAGAAGCAGAAGAGCCACAGCGTGGGTGAAGGGGAGGGGAGGTGTTCTGAAAGGCAAGAATAACTCAGGTGATAATAATAGCATTTGCTATTATTTTCTTTGGATCCTAGCTAATCACTAGAAAGTGCTCCACCTGGTACATACCAAAAACTAAACCTACTGCCATCAAGTCGATTCCAATTCACAGCGACCCTACAGGAAGGAGTAGAACAGCTACTTAGGGGTTTCGAGACTAAATGTGCATAGGAGCAGACAGTTCCATCTGTCTCCTGTGGAGGGGCTGAGGATCCTTTCTTTCATTGATAGACTGTCTCCATTGTCTTGCTATTGTGCATACTAGGTGCATGGGTGTGCATATATATTTAAACTGCTGACCTTGCGATTAGCTGTCCAAAGCTAAACCCTCTGCACCACCAGGACTCCTTGCCTGATACATAAGAGTCTTGAATAAATGAATGAAAGAGTGAGTGAGTAAATGAGGCTCCTTGGAACGTACACAGAGTGGTGATGATGAGGTTGAGGGAGGAAGACTCTCACTCCTCAGGAGATGAGGTTTTCTTGGCAATTGTGTCAGCAAGGTCAAGCAAAGGTAAAAGAAACCAAGAGATCGAGGACGCACATAGGCTTCCTGATCAGTCCAGGAACAAACACTGGGTTTGCATGAGCTATGGAAGCAAAATGGTTCATGGAAATTCTCTGCAGCATCTTTTCCTACTGCTCAAAGTGCTGCTTCTACCAAGCTCACATATAATTTTTATCTTCACATAATCCATATCTTCTCTCAGACTGACCAGATCTTCTGCATCCCTGGAATGGGTACTCCTCTCAGCACCTGTGAGAGCAGGCAGGGGTTCCTGACTAGCTAATGGCTGCCTGCACCTTTAATAGAGATGTGCATTGCAGGTGGGCTGCACTACCCACTGAACTCAGGCCATAGTAGAAGTGTATCCAACTCAACTGGATTTCTCTGAGTCTTGATGCATTACCTGTAAAATAAGGATAACAGTTATTTTGCAATGGACTTTTAAAAAACTTTTTATTGTGAATTGAGTGAACATTTACAGACAAGATCACCAGTTTTACATTTCACAAACCATATTTCGTTTCATCTTGATGATTGCCATCCCCTCCACGCAACAACAGTTACCCCGCTGTCTTTCTGTCATTTCATTCCACCCACCCTCCCATCCCTTCTCAACTTTGTCCTTAGGGAAATGTTGCCCTTTGATCATGAGTGATTGACCATTCCATGGAAAGCATACCTTGCGATATGCCTATCTAATGCTTGGCTGAAAACTGGGTCACAAGGGTGAGTTCCTTTCCAGACCCACAGGGTGGTCGAGGGCCAGAGTCTCAAATTCCTCCAGTCTCTTTCTAAACAGTTGTTGTCATTGTGATGTTCCATCAAGTCGATTCTGACCCATAGTGACCCTGTATAGGGTTTCCAAGGAATAGCTGGTGAGCTTGAACCACTAACCTTGCAATTCAAACAACTTTGCAATCTGATGACATATTAACCCACAGCACCACACCAGGACTCCATCAATAAGCCTGGTCTTTTAATCTTTTTTTTTTAATATAATTTTGAGTTTTGGTCTATGTTTACTGCCGTTCTATCTGGAACCTTCTAATGTGATCTCTCTCAGAGCAGTTGATAGTGTAGCCAGGCACCATCTAGTTTTTCTGGTCTCAGAGTCATGGAGACTGATGGTCATGTGTTCCTTTAGTCCTTTATACTCATTTGATTCCAAGCCTCTGCAATTCTCATCACTCTTCTTTCTTCCTCACATGGACAGACAATAACTCTATCTCATGAGCTTTTAAGATCCCAGATGCCACTCACTAAAGTTGGAGTAGAACAATGTCTTTGTCGACTATGTTATGCCGATTATCCATGGTGTCCCCTGAGCCCACAGGCCCAGCAACTCATCCCTTTAAGATATTTGATAAGACCTAAGAAGTTTTCATCATTTTGCCTGTTGTATGCTTCACCACGTTCACAGATGTATTTGCAGGAAAGGTAAATACCCATGTACAAATACCCTCTTTCAAACATATATTTCTGGGATATATAAATATATATATAGTTGTTGTTAAGTGCTGTTGAGTTGGTTCTGACCCATAGTGATCCTGTTTAAGATTTCTGAGGAGCAGCTGGTGAGCTTTAACCACTGACCTTGCAGTTCAAACCAACTTTGCAGCCCAGTGCATTAAGCCACAGCACCACACCAATAGTTCATATATGTGTATATGTATATGAGATAAATAAATCCCACTCTTCTTCCATACCCATTCAGCCTGTGTCTCCGTCCATGTAGCTACCCACAGAATACTGTTGTCCCAAAGTAATGCTTTTTACCTCTATCCTCTACTACCATTTACCTCTATCCTCTTTAGCTCTGGCATACCTTTACCTGGTTTCATCATACTTCTGCCAACTTCCCTCTTCTTGTATATTGCCCTACCCCTTGTATATTGCTCTCCCCATCATCTGAGTTAATTTGTGTGTACCCTCTAACTGGTGAATTATTCTCCCTTCCCTCCCATCCCTAGTAACCATCAAAGAATCATTTTTTAGCATGAAAACTTCTTACTGAGTTTTTACAACAGTAGTCTCATACAATATTTGTTCTTTTGTGATTGACTAATTTCACCCAGCATAATGTCCTCCAAGTTCATTCATGTTATGAAGTGTTTCCCAGATTCATTATTATTCTTCAAAATTGCATAATGTGTATGTACCAACATTGCATTGTGTGTATGTACCAAAGTTTGTTTATCTATTCTTCCATTGATAGACTGTCTCCATCTTTTTACTATTGTGAATAGTACTGCTATGTGCTTGGATGTGCATGTATCTACTCATGACCTGGCTCTTATTTCTTGTGGATATATACTGAGTAGAAGGATTGCTGGGTCATATGGCATTTCAACTTCCAACTTTTTAAGGATGTGACAGACCATTTTCCACAGTGGTTGAACCATTTTACAGTCCCATCAACTGTGTAGGACGAGGGTCCCAGTTTTTCCACACCTTCACCAGCATTTGTCGTTTTCTGTATTTATTTTTTTTAAAACATTGCCATTAATGCTGGTATGAGTGATATATCTTTGTTTTGATTTGCATTTCTCTAATGGCTAATGATCTTCACCAAGAACATTTTTTCATATGTTTATTGTTTACCTGAATGTCTTCCTTGGTGAAGTATTTGTTTATGTCAGGTGTCCAGTTATTAATTGGGTTGTGTGTCTTTTTCTTGTAGAGATGTTGTCGTTTTCTCTAAATTTTAGAGATTATTCTTTGTCTGGTATGTTGTTGCTAAAAAAAAAAAAAAAATGTTCCCCATCTGTGGGCTCCCTTTTTACTCTTTTGGTGGAATTTTTTGGTACACATAAGTATCTAATTTTAGAAGATTCCAGTCATCTATTTTGTCTTCTACTATTTGTGCATTTTTAGTAATATTTGATAATATATTTATGGCATGTATTAGAGTTCCTAAGTTTGTCCTTAAAGAGCTCTGGTAGTGCAGTGGTTACGAATCGGGATGCTAACCTCAAGGTTGGCAGTTTGAAACTACCAGCCATTCCATGGGAGACAGATATTTTTATTTTGATAATCTTTTTAGTTCTATGTTCTACATTTAGGTCTTTAATCCACATTGAGTTTGCTTTTGTATATGGCGTGAGATATGGGTCTTGTTTCATTCTTCTACAAACAGATTTCTAGCTTTGCCAGCACCGTTTGTTGAAGAGACTACCACTTCCCGACTTAATGTGTTTTGACCCTTTTTTCAAAGATCAGCTGATTACATGTGGGTGGAATTACTTCTGGGTTCTGATCTCTGTTCCACTGAACTATGGATCTTTTGTTGTACCAGTGGTTGGTTGTGTGCCACCAAGTCAGTTCTGACTCATAGTGAGGCTGTAATCTTTACTGGAGTAGAAAGCCTCATCTTTCTCCCATGGAGCACTGGTAGATTTGAACTGCTGACCTTGCAGTTAGCAGCCTAGCTCATGATCCACTATGCTACCAGGGTTCCTTTACTATATTAGTACCAGGCTCTTTTGACCACTGTGACTGTGTACTATGTTTTGAGATCAGGAAATGAGAAGTCTCCAACTTTTTCTCCTTTTTAAGCAGTACTTTGTTTATCTGAGGTCTCTTTCCTTTCCACATAAAGTTAGCGATCAGTTTTCCCATCTCTTTGAAAAATGATGTTGGACTCTGGATTGGGATTGCATCATATCTATAGATTGCTTTGGGTAGTGTTGACATTTTCACAATATGAAGTCTTTGTTTCCATGGTCATGATATAGTTCTTCCATTTTTGTAAGTCTCTTGGTTTCTTGTAATAGTGTTTTATAGTTTTCTTTGTATAAGTCTTTTGTTTCTCTCGTCAGATTTATTCCTAAATATTTTATCATTTGGTAGGATAAGCACTTGACCTCAAGACCGGTTTGCACCACAAGGTCAGTGGTTCAAACTCACTAGTTGCTCCTCAACTGTTTGATGAAGGTAATCTATTTAAGCCAATTTATTTAATCATGTGCAACTACTTCATCTAAGGAGCTCTGGTAGTGTAGTGGTTACAAATCAGCTGCTAACCTTGGTTAGCAGTTCGAGAGTACCAGGTGTTCCAAGGGAGAATGATGAGGCTTTCTGCTCCTGTAAAGATTTACTGCCTTGGAAACCATGTACATGGTCGCTATGAGTCGGAACCAACTCCACGTCACAAAACAACAACAACTACTTACTTTATCTACAACATCTAGACCAGTGTTTGACCTAGCAACTGGGCACCATAGCTTAGCCAAGTTGACATATAAAATTAACCATCAGCGTACTATATTGTTATCCTCATTTTACAGAGGAGGAAACTGAGGTATAAAAGAGGTTAAGAAACTTGCCTAAGGTCGTATAGACAGCATGGAGCATGGTGGCTCTGTAGGATAAGCACTGGAGTCCTGGTGTGGCACTGTGTGTTAATGTGCTGGGCTGCAAGGTCGGTTTGCACCACAAGGTCAGTGGTTCAAGCTCACCAGCCACTCCTCAGAAACCCTATACAAAGCTGCTATGAGTTGGAACAGACTTGATGGCACTTAACAACAACATGAACCAAAAGGTCAGTGGTTTGAGCCCATCAGTCGACCTGCAGGAGAAAGATATTGCTTCCTGCTCCTGAAAAGATTCACAGACTCAGAAGCCCTATACAGGCTTGTTATGAGTGGGAACTGACTTGATGGCACTTAACAACAACACTATACAAGTCCACAGCCCGGGTTCCCAACCAAACCAATAGTTTGGTATTTCCCAACAATTCTATTCTGAGTCCACTTAGGTCCCCTGACTCAGAAGGGAAGGGGAAGGAGAGGTGGAATCCTGCCTCAGCATTTTAACAGCCTAGCACAGGTAATTCTAGAATGCATGATACTCCCTTACCCTACAGGGGGGCCTGGCCTAGGAAAGCAGGGCTCACTTCTGTTTTTACAAATGTCAAGTGGGACATGATGACTCAGTGCAGCAGTGGTCAGGACAGTCCATGGCTCCATGCACTAAGCAAGGACAGTAGTGCTTGAAAACCCTATGCAGGGTCACTGTGAGTCAGAATATACTCTTCAACATATCACGTCTTAGTGTAGCTGTGAGGTTTAAATAAACACATGCAGAACGCTTGGTTAATGCACAGCAAACTAGCTATTTTATAAAGGGATTCCCCATCCTTCCTCTCAGCTGAACTCTTGACTGGAATCAATTTACAAGGAAGGAGACTGGCAGGTTCGCCAGGAAAGATAGGAACCAGAGAAACCAGACACCCCACCCAAAGCTGTTCGTCAGGGCAAGTAAAAGTTCCTCCTAAGCAAAGCAGTGGCGTCCTGGCATGGCGCTGTGGGTTAATGCGGCAGACTACAAAGCCGTTTGAACTGCAAGGTTGGCAGCTCAAGGCTCCTTGGAAACCCTATACAGGGTTGTTATGGGTCGGAATCGACTCAACGGCACTTCACAACAACAACAATAAGCTATGGGAGTCCTGGTGTGGTGCTGTAGAATAAGTACTAGACTGATAACTGCAATCGGCAGTTCAAACCCAGCAGTCACTCCTCCTTAGAACCCTTATACAGGGTCGCTATGAGTCAGAACCAACTTGACAGCACTTCTCAACAAGAAGAAATACAATGGGAACCCCTGGATGTTGTAAATGGTTAATGTTGTTGTTGTTGTGAAGTGCTGTTGAGTCGGTGCTGACCCATAGTGACCCTGTATAGGATTTCCGAGGAGTAGCTGGTGAGCTTGAACCGCCAACCATGCAGTTCAAACAGCTTTGCAATCTGGCGCATTAACCCACAGCGCCACACCTGGTTAATGTGCTGGGCTTCTAACTGAAAGACTGGAGGTTACAGTCAACTCAGAGGAGCTTTAGAAGAGAGACCTGCTGATCTGCTGAAATATCAGCCACTGAGGACCCTGTGGGACCCTCTGACTCATGAGGTACCAAGAGTGAAAGTGAATTGACTCCATTCACTGGTAGCAACAGAACAGTCCAGTGTCTCTTTAGGCTTCTTTGTGGCCCAGGATATGGGCCTCACACAGGAAGTATCTTGTGCAGTTGGTCCCTCTCTTGCACAGCTGCTTGGCCTGTGAAAACAGGCTGAGGAGTAGCAGGTGATTGGAGAAGCCAAGACAGGGTCTCAGCCCAGCAGGGTCTTGGCTGGGAGCTGGGGTCTGCTCTCTTGAGAGTATATCTGAGCGTGAGCTCAGAAAGGACCTGGTTAGGAGGCAGCCACGACCTGCTCAAGGAAACCTGAAAAACAGGCTTTTCCCTCCTGGAAGGATAGGCTATCAATAGGGTGTGCCTCCTACTAGGTGAGGGAGCACCATGAGTGAGAGCAGGAAGAGGTGTGGTCTTAGAACTGGAACATTCATAAAGCTGAGCAGAAAGAGGAATGTCTCTCTGGGAGCCTCTGCTTTGTTATCATGAGCCGTGATAATGGAGGATGGGAAGGAAGGTCTCCAACATGTTGTTGTTGTTAAGTGCCATGGAGTGGGTTCCAACTCATAGCAACCCTGTATAGGGTTTCCAAAGAGCAGCTGGTAGGTTTGAACTTCCAACCTTGTGGTTCAAATTGACCTTGCAGTCCAGAGCTTTATCCGACAGTACCACACCAGGACTCCAACATAGACAAAGGGATCTGGCATCAGAACAGACAGGGGCCAGTGTCTGAGTAAGAGGGGCAGAGAATAAGACCTTCTTGTTAGTACTGCCTTTGAAGGAAGGTCCAAAAGGAGGAGTTCTGAGATCAAGACAGGGGTCATTTGCCCTGAGATGAGATCACGCTTGCCAAAATTGAACGAAGGAAGGAAATTCAGAAAAAGCAATGATGGGTCCAGAAGGCAGGCAAGGGGAGCTCCTGGGTGGTGTAAATGGGTAAGTAGCTAACTGTAAAGTTAATGGTATAAACCCACCCTGAGTTGCCTCCACAAACAAGCCTGGTGTTCTACTTACAAATGGTCACAGCATGAACACCCTACGGAGCCCAGCTCTACTCCCGCACACATGGAATCGCCCTAAGTCCCAGAAAGCCTTTGATCCAGAGCTGTAGGGAGAAGGCCAGGTAAGGCACTGAGTGGGGTCAGCCCAAGAAGAAGCTCATGGCTTTGTGTGGACTTTTGTGTGGGCATCTGCTTTTCCATTTCTCTTAGTACTAAGATTTAAGGGAGATGTTGCAAAATCCTGAAGGTTGTTACATTTATTGCAACCCCTTTTGAATATCCCAGTAATTTTCTGAGGCAGGAGTATTTTACTTGGCAGAGACTCTGATAAGTTCCATGGTGTTAAAAGGATTTGTACATGTGGGTCAGTTCAAACTGCTGCACATAGTGACAAGGTCAGACTTCGGACAGAAAAGGCAGATTTGACATGCAACACTCACACTGAGAAGGGCCAGAAACTCTATGCTACAAGGATGACCCATTTGACATGTCATAGGCAGGTAAGTATCACCCAGGACCCAGCAGGATGGGATGGTCCCCACTAGTGAGTGAAAGGAGTGACTATTTATATACAGAATGGCCCTGCCTGGCTTCTGTGTTGGGTTTAGGGAAGGATGTGGGCACAGAGGAATCAGTATATGGGGCAGTTCACAGGCTAGGCAGAAGCTGAGCAGACACCAGCTCTAAGTACTGGTCTGTGACCCTCTTCTGGGCTCCCTCAGCTCTGGATCTACCTCTTGCATTTCACTTGCTAGCTTGTACTAAAATGACTATATTGATGCCTCTGTCAGCCCCACGGACAGTGAGTTCCTAGAGCCCAGTGCAAGTTTTGAATATCTTGGTGCCCTTGGTGTTTGGCAGAGTGCTAGGCACATAGTAAATGCTCAGTAAACATGAACTGAACCAGGAGGCTCAATGTTCACCCACCTGAGCACTGAAATAGAGCTACTGGCTAAGAACCAGATAGCCCCAGAACCTGGAAGAGCCATGAGATGTGGGGCTGAGAACCAGGCAGTCCCTGGGATGCACTGGTTCTCTGGATGGGTGTTTACCATCATGGTTCTGAGTGGGCTCACTTTGCTGGAATCATTGTTGTTATTTGCCTTTGAGCCAACTGCAGGTCATGACTACCTAATGTACCACAGACCAATGTGACATCCTTTCCTGCACCATCACCACAATCTTTGCTTGGGACCACTTTTGCAACCACGGTGTATTTTGAGTGCCTTCCAACCTTGGTGAAATCATCATTAGATAAAAATCAATTACCATTTGTGTTTAGGGGATTTGGTGAGTGTGTGTGACTTGCTTCAGTGTTTGATTCAATCCACGCTGTCTTTCCCTAAAGAGTGATTTTCAAATGCACGTTGCCACCCAGAGGAATAATGTCACTTAGACCTCCTCTTGAGCTTCAAGTCTGAGCCCAAGGCCCCCAGAAGGTTCTTCTTCACATGTTGGCATGTCATACAGTCCCATATGGTGGGAGCAGCAGCAAAAGGCAGACACTGAAGGAATAAGGTCCAGATGTGAGTTTATGGGCTCAGTCTTCTCACCTCATAGATTAGTCAAATGAAACTATTGGAAAACACCACTCTGTGGAATAAACATGTAAGGCAAAAAGCATTAATCCCTTGAGAGGAAAGGCCATCCTAGGTGTCTGGATGCAGGAAAACAGAGCTATCTGGTGTTTGACTACAGAAAACCATCAAGTGAAAACACTCCCAAGGGACTTAAATAAAGATATTAAGACCCCTTGTTTTCTAATGATCACTAATTAAAATGGTCAATGCTGAGATTGCTTATGATGCCACCAAACAGAAACCCTGTACATTCCTCTAGGATACTTTCTATGGACCACCAGCTAGGAGTTACCACAGCACACGTGGAAGTCCCAGTGACCCACACCTGGTTCATCAGTCACAAAGAGAATCCATGCTAGCTGGTGTCATTGTTGGCAGGACTAGAGAAAGAAGCTCAATTCTAAGCTACCAGAAAACTATTAAGAGCCCCATCAGAGAACTGACCAATTGAGATTCTGCTGCAGCTGACAGCTGGAGACTCTGCCTCACTCACCAGCAAAGAGGTAGGCAGTTTCCTCTTGGCAGAACTCTGAGTTAAGTAAAAGTTGTTTTGAGTACAACACATCAAAATGAATCTGGATGTATGTTTTTTAGTGTTGTTAAACCTGAACTAAATGAGAACAGTGAAACATTTTGGCATCAAATGTGAGAGTAACATGGAATCGATTGAATTCAAGTTTCAGAAAGTTAAGCAGCCTGTTTATGAACATTCTACCAGTGCTCTTTGCCAGCATAGGAAAAAGTCCTGAGTTTAGTTATATAAGCGGGAGAAATAAATCCCTTGTAACTGCCTAGTTTTCATTCTTCGAATGTTCCCAGGGAATACAAAATGAAATCTTTCAACAAATGGAGGCAGCACTGGAGGCGCTCACTTGTCTATGCCAAGAAATTTGGGAGACAACTACCTGACCAACCAATTGGAAGAGATCTATATTTGTGCCCATTCCAGAGGAAGGTGACCCAATGGCATGTGGAAATCATCAAACAATAACCTTAATATCACATGCAAGTAGAATTTTGCAGAAGATAGTTTTAATATGATTGCAACAGCACATCATCAGGGAGCTGCCAGAAATCAAAAGAAGATGTGGAACCAGGGATATCACTGCTGATGTCAGATGGATGTTGGCTGAAAGCTGAGAATACCAGAAAGGTGTTTACTTGTGCTTTGCTGACTATGCAAAGGCATTTGACTTTGTGGATTATGACAGACTATGGATAATATTGAGAAGATTGGATACTCCAGAACACTTAATTGTACTCATGAGGAGCCTGTACATAGACCAAGAGGCAATTGTTCAAAAAGAACAAGGGGATACAGAACGGTTTAAAATCAGAAAAGGTGTGTGTCAGGGTTGTATCTTTTCACGATGTTTGTTCAATCTTTATGCTGAGCAAGTAATCCGAGAAACTGGATTATATGAAGAGTATGGCATTAAGATAGGGAGCAGTCTCTTTAACAACATGCAATATGCAGATGCTATGGCCTTGCTTGCTGGAAGCGAAGATGACTTGAAATACTTATTGATGAACATCAAAGACCTTCATTGTGGATAGCAATTCATGAAGAGAAAAGAAAAATCCTTACAATTGGATGAATAAATGACATCACGATAAATGGAGAAAAGATTGAAATTGTCAACCACTTAATTTTCCTTGGATCCACAAGGAAGCCGCAGTCAAGAAATCAAAAGACAATTTTCCTGCAAAAGACTTCATTAAAGTGTTAAAGAGCAAAGATGTCAGTTTGAGGACTTAAGCTGCACCTGACCCAAGTCATGGTATTTTCTTTTTTTGAGAATTAGATTGTCTTTATTTTATATTTTTTTGTGTGAATTATGTGGGTTTACATGGGAGAACATCAGTTTTACATTCATCCTATCGTATTTCATTTCATTGCAATGATTACAATCCCCTCCATGCATCATCAAACAACCACAGACCCCACAGACCCCACAGACCCGCCCCCTGGCT
>NW_006408618.1:10484993-10489636 GCF_000296735.1 Chrysochloris asiatica
TGACATTTTGCAAATGTCACTGCACCGCTTTTAGCACAGGTTCCCTGTGCCAGTCTGGCTGTAGCCCCGCCCTCTGACCTCTGCCCAGGCTGGATGGTCCTAGAGGGAGTCTGGTGTCTTGACTGATTTCTAAATAGCAATATTTTCCTTTATTCTGTGTTTTTTTCCCACTGGCAGTTGCAGCAAACTGATGCCCTGACCCTTATGCTAGATCCAGAGTTCTGGTGCTATTCGGTGAGAGTAGCATCTCTAGATTTTCAGCCCTCCCCAACAGAGACTTTCCTACCTGACTCTGCTCTGCTGCTGCCAAACCAGAAGTCTTCCAAGTCATGGTATTTTTAATAGCCTCATACGTATGTGAAAATTGGACAATGAGTAAGAAATTCTGTAGAAGAATCGATACCTTTGATTTATGGTGTTAGTAAAGAATATTGAAAGTACCATGGACTGCTAGAAGAATAAACAAATCAGTCTTGTAAGAAATACAGCCATCCAGAAATTAACCCATCCACATACAGCCAACTGATTTTTGACAAATATAGCACATGGGGAGGTGATAGTCTCTTCTAACAGATGGTGCCAGCAGAACTGGAAAGCGATATGCAAAAGATTAAAACAAGACCTTTAACTCACACCTTATACAAAACCAACTCAGCATGGATTAAAAACCTCAATGTGAATCCAAAAATTATGAAGGCCATCAATGAAAAAATAGGGAGAAATGTGAAGGCACTAATTCAGGGAATACACAGACTACAAAACATTTTGAAAACTACACAAACCAAAGTGGACAAAATAGATGGTTGGGACATACTAAATATTAAAACCTTATGTGCATCAAAAGCCTTCACCAGAAGAGTAAAAAGGGAACCCACAGAGTGGGAAAAAGTCTTTTGCAACGACACATCAGATAAGGGACTCATTTATAAAATCTATAGGAAACTACAACACCTCTACAAGAAAAAGACAAATAGCCCAATTAAAAATGGGCACAGGACATGAACAGACATTTCACCAAGGAGGAGTTCTGGGCAGCCAACAAACATATGAAGAAATGTTCACGATCACTAGCTGTTAGAGAGATGTAAATTCAAACAACAATGAGATATCATCTCACACCAGCAGTAACAGCAAAGATCAAAAAAGTAGAGGACAATAAATTCTGGCGAGGATGTGGAGAGACTGGGTCGCTCCTGTATTGCTGGTGGGATTGCAAAATGGTCTAACCTCTCTGGAAAGCAATATGGCATTTCCTCAGAAGGTTGAAAATAGAAATACCTTATGATCCAGCAATTCCTCTACTTAATATTCCCCCCACCCAAAAAATGAGCTATAACACGAGTAGATATATGCACACCAAAGTTCATAGCAGCACTATTTACAATAGCAAAAAGATGGAGACAGCCTAAGTGCCCATCAATTGAAGAATACATAAACAAACTGTGGTACATACACACAATGGAATAACAACAAGAACAACAAGGAAGCAGCAAACTATCACGTAACATGGATGAACTTGAGAAAATTATGTTAAGTGAAATTAGTCAGTCGCAAAAGTGAAAATACTGCATAGGACCACTATTGTAAAAGACTAAGAAAAAGAACCCATACTAAACGGAGGTGGATTCTTTGCTGGTGGCTTGGATGTTGAGGGTGGGGTCAGGGGAGGGAGGGGAAAGTGGAGCACAGGGCAGGGAATAGACACAGGATAGTTTGAGTGCTGGGGAGAGGGGGCAATATGCAAGAATGAGGAGGGGAATGGAAGAACAAAGCAGATGGGAGAACAGTTAGGCAGGTTTGCATGGGCTAAGTGGGACAGAGGTAATTAATGATGTATGCACAACCTTGGAACAACAGGGCTCTGGGATACAGGGATTGGGACATGGTTGGAATGGGCAAAAGGGGAGAAATAAAAAAAAAAAGAAGGAAAAAAAGAAAGAAAGAAATACAGCCAGAATATTCCTTAGAAGTGAGGATGGCAAGATTTCATTTCTTGTACTTTAGACATGAATTCAGGAGGGACTAATCCCTGGAGAAAGACATCACACCTGTAAAGTGAAGGGTCAGTGAAAGAGAAGGTCCCCAACGAGATGGATTCGTACAGAGGCAGCAACAATGGGCTCAAACACACCAATGGTGAGGATGGTGCAGGACCAGGCAGAATTTTTTTCTGTTGTGCATATGGTAGAATCAACTGGATGGAAGCTAGCAACAACTAATGTGCCTGGTTTCCCCCACCACCACCCGTGAGAGCCAACCTCTGTAGTTGGCCAAGCTTGTGCCATGATATGTTATTTCTCTTCTCTTCTCTCCCTTGTCTCTGTTGACAGCAACTCTCAAAATCAACCTTGGGTCTCTCTGTTTGGAAATGCCCTTTCAACAGCTCTCCACATGAATCATGGCTCTACAAGCTCTACTTTTACCACCATCCAGAGTTCCAGATAAGAAATGCTCTAGAACCCCAATCCAAGGAAGAAAAGGGGCACCTTCAGGACCATTCCTCACATGAATTGAGCTCTGAGAGCTAATGACCAGGGGTAGAATGTTCAAGAGAAGGAAGTAAACCAGATGTGTAAAGGGCTGGGTCCAGGCTCATGCTCCAAAGGCCAGACAGGTTCTGAAAAACTTTGGTCCAGTTGGGATTGTTGTCCATATCTGGTTGGATGAGCCATGGAAAGAGGCATCTCCAGGCAGGAAAGAGTCTTGCCCAGGAATGTGATGGCTTCATGGTACTAGACATAATGGTTCATCTGAATCAAGTTATGGACTCTCGGTCAAGAGGACAGCTCCAGGGCCCATCCCCCAGGAGAGGGGTTGGTAAAGGGCATGCCACATGGTAGAGCTCAGAGGGCTTAAAAGAGAAGCATCAGAATCCATGGTCTGGTCCTGAAAGGAGGGGATTGGCTTGCAGATGGGCCTTCTGCACAATGGCCCTGGGATAGACTAGAACTCATGGACTGTAAAGGCCTGGACATTCTAGCCCATTAACTATTCAGGTGGGGAAGAGGTGGCTCCCTGTGAAACTCCAAAGCACGTCACATATGCTAGGGGGTTTAATCTTCTCTTTTGGACCTTGTAGGATACTTCCCTTTTGCACACAAAGCAGAACCTTGAATCAAGTTTCCTTAACAACGGCCTTGTTGGAGTAAAATGCATTAGAAAAGTGTAGTAGAGATTGTTCTTCTACTCCTTAAACCTGTTTCCTCTCCTTCTCAGGAGAAAGCTGACCACGTCTCCTGGTCCTCCTTACACTTAGCGTGACTTTGTACTTGACTTTTAGCCAAAGAAATGTGAGTGGGGATGATGCAGACTACTTACTTCTAGGACTATTGTTATGTGCCATTGAGTGGATTCCAACTCATAGTAACCTTGAATAGGGTTACCACAGAGTGACTAGCAGTGTGGAACTGCCAGTCTTACAATTACAAGTCCAGTGCTTACCCTACAGCACCACATCAGGACTTTACTTCTAGGACTAGCTCCTGGAAATGTCCTTCACACAACCCTCCATCCTCTTTCCCTTCCCCAGCTCAGTGCAGATGGGAAAAGCAATCTTGAAAGCCACACTGAAAATAGGTGAGTCACACACTGAAGGGAACCTGGGTCCCCAACCATTGCTAGGAGGAAGAACCCCCATTGATGAGGGCACCTTGGTCCGTTTAGGTCTTAATGTGGTCAAGAAATACACTTCCATTATGTTAGGACAGTAGCTCTTTTTTGTATAAGAATTAGCCTAACCCTAATTAAAACAGAAAGCAGCACTCTTAAGCTCTAATTAGGGCAATGCTGCCCTAATTAGATCACCCACCCAGCATCCTCGGTACATCTTTGCCACTTCTATACAGTTGTTTTGTCCATCCTCCTAGGATGCTGCCGGAGAAGCAAAAGAGGTTGGTTCTATGCTTGTTGGACATCATGAGACTTCCTGTTCCCCATCCCAGCCAATCCAGAGGCTACTGTGTCACTCAGTGTCATCGTTTCTGTGATAAATGGGAATGTGAATGTGTCAGAGAGGACAGCAACAGTAGAGAGCCTTCTAACAGGACAATGAAAGGAGGCAGGAGGAAAAGTGCTGCTGTCCTCTGTTTGTGCTCCATCCAAAGAGGCTAAGGGGACGCCCAGCTAAGGAAAGGAGGCCCCAGAAGCCATATTTGGCTGGAGCAGAGGAAGCCCTGGTTGATGGCTCCTGCTTCATTTCACACAGCAGGCTGCTCTGTCTGAGTTCGCTGTAGGAATAGTGACTGGTTCCCCTGGGTCCTAGGAGGCCCTGGCAAGCTTGTCCTTGTCCTGGTAAGCATGCAGGAGAGAGGAACTGGCATTCCTCACCCATACACTTGCTCTGACTCTTCACTTATCATTAGCTGTACTAAAATAGTTGGGGACTTAACAACTCTCTGTTCAGAAAAAGATGTTTTGTTCCTGAAAGAGGTACTAGAAGTTCACAGAATAGAAATGGAGTCTAATTTTTCCACAGAAACAATATAATAGGAATATGATTCTAGCCAAAAAGCCAACCCACTATTCATAAAAATGATGGCATTGCATCGTAGTTAATGTGCCAATGAGAGAAGACAGGTGCACCCTACAAAAGTGTTCTGTTGTTGTTGTTGTCAGGTGCCATCGAGTCGGAACCAACTCATAGC
>NW_006408618.1:10491826-10492987 GCF_000296735.1 Chrysochloris asiatica
TTTACTATGCAGGGAATGACAAATTGAAAAGGAAAGTGTTCTGAGGGGTCTATAAATTAGTCAAGTAGGACAATGCAGTAACCAACCATATAGAGTATCTAAAGATTTGATGTAAGAGGGTCCTGGGGGTGAGGACCTGAGAGCCACTCTGGCTGAGAGCAGCCACCTGAATGCTGCAAGATGTAAGGAAATAAGCACAGAGTGTTATGGGGGAAAACATGAGACCCTGGCCTGGGCACCTTTATGAACTACTCCACACAGGACTCTGTGTGAAACCCAATCACAGTGCTCTGGGTCACTGGCGTCACTGAGAACTGACGGTTTGTGCATCTAAGGCAGCTTTAGCCTGAGGAAGGGTGTTGGTGTGCCGTGATTTTGACTCATAGTGACTCTGCATAGGGTTTCTGAGACTGTAAGTCTTTAAAGAAGCAGAAAGTCTCATCTTTCTCCCATGGAGCGGCTGGTGGACTCGAACTGCTGACCTTGTGGTTAGCAGCTCAATGTGTAACCCACTACGCTACCAAGGCTCCTTGGAAGGAGCTGGGGTAGCCAGGAATTCTTCCTTCTCATTAAGCATTCCTTGGCTATAACAGGCTGACATCCTGACTGGTGTGTCTCTCATGGGAGAGCTCCTTCTCCCTTTTCAGAGCTGGTTGTTTGAACCTGCCCTGAGCCCCTCCTCTCCAGGTCAGTGTGTAGGTCCTGGGCATTGTGACCTCAGCTGTTCTGCACACACAGGTGTCATCCTGCCCTTCCCTGGACTGTAATTTGCATAGGAGTGGCCTGGTCACAGGGGTGGTTGTGTGGAGGCTGGGAAGCTGAAGAACACACTGGCCTCCTCCACCATGTCGGCCAAGAGGGCGGAACTGAAGAGAACAAACCCGGTAAAGAAGAAACATTCCTTCTGCATGGTGATGGGGCAGGGGTAGAGAACACTCCTAAGAATCCTTGGCTTTTTTCCTTTTTATTTTTTTTATCAGAGAATGTTCCACTGCTATTTATAAGGTTTTTAGTGACTGATTCCTCAGATGTAGACTGCCTATTTCATCTTCTTTTTCTTTTTTAAGGTTTTTATTGTGGATTGAGTGAAACTTTACAGGGCATTTTATCAGTTTTACATTCAACAAATCATACACCTTGTTTCATTACAATGATTATAAT
>NW_006408618.1:10496923-10504689 GCF_000296735.1 Chrysochloris asiatica
TTCTGGGACCATCCCCTAAGCCTGCTTGGTCGGGTATTCTGTGTTGTTGCTGGCGGAGCTCTTTACTGCACTTCCACCTGATCCGCCATCTTGTTTGTTCTCAGAATCGTTGGCTTTTCTTGTCTCTGTTTGGACCTTACCCTGGAAGAGGGGTGGGATAATCCCTGATCTTGGAGAGGGAAGGCCCAAGGTCTTGTTGGCCTCCCCCGACACTAATAAGCCTTTACCTGCACCATGCCAGCATCTGATAAGCATGTCTAAGGCTCATAAATAACATTATCTGGTAAATGTAATTACTACCCCCATTTTATTGACGAGGAAATGGAGGCTCAGAGAGACTACATAGCTCGCCCAAGTTGACGAAGTGAGATTAGAACTGAGGTCTGTTTATCTCAAAGCCTGCATTCCTGAAACATTACTTGGCTGATTTAAAGTTACCTTAAAGGGCTCTCTTTGCCCAGGCCCTTCTGGCAGGGAGAGGGCTGCCTGCTTTATGGACAGGTACATGTGAGTAACAAGAGCATAGCCTGACAAGATCTGAGTTGTTGTGAATCAGAGGTGTTGGGAGTTATGTAGGCCTGAGCCCAAACCTAGTTGGGCAAGCAGGTTGGAGTAGGGGTGAGTGTTAAACCACTTGCCATCAAGTGAATGTCATCTCATGGTGACCCCATGTGTGTCAGAGTAGAACTGTGCTTCATCTTTCTGAAGTAGATTGCCACGCCTTTCTTTGGCAGTGCCTCTGGGCAGATTGGAGCTGCCAACTTTTATATTAGTAGCTGAGAACTTAACCATTTACACCTCCCAGGGACTCCTATGACCGCCTTAGCTCTCCCACAATCCTAAGTACTCACAAGCTGACTTCCAACTGCCTCTCTCTGCAGAACAAGCACTACAAGACAGTTTGCCTGGAATTGAAGGCAGAGCCGACCAAAGTAAGAAGTTTTCTTGAGGTCATGCAACCAGGCAGCTCTGTCTGAGAGCCATGGGGGTGGTGTGGGATTGGGGGTCATTCATTGTGGGATATGAGAGAGAAAAGTTTCTGTTCATCAAACTGCATGCTAGCGATGAGAAGGAAATTCAGTAATGTTACATGCTATATAAGGACTTCTGCTATGGCACTGTAGTATAAGCACAAGACTGCAAGGTAGGGTTGAACCACAAGGTCGGTGGTTCAAACCCACCAGCCACTCCTCGGAAGCCCTAAATTGGGTGTCTATGAGCTGGAACTGACTCGACAACACTTAAGGACAGCAACATGCTATATACAGAATGAAACTAGGGAGACATCGTTGGGTGGCTTCTTTAGATCGGCAAGTCAGGGCAGACCTTCACTGGAGCTGAAGACCACGCAAAGAGAAGAGAAACAGCATTCTGGGCAGAGAAAGCAATATGCCCTGAAGTGGCACAGAAAGAGCTCCCAGAGGGCCCGGAAGACAAGAGCTCAGAGAAGGAGGAAAAGGATTGAGGAGATCTGTGACAGGTGTGGCCCAGGGTGTATCTCCTACCTCATCCACCACACCTGCAAGTTGTAAGATTCTGTGTTTCTAATTTCAATCAACAGACACATGACTACAAAGGAGGTAAACAAGAAGGGCCGTCCACCAGGACAGGAGGGACACACGAGTTGAAGGTGAGACTGTGGACCCAGATGGTGGGGGTGGGGGTGGGGTTAGCACATGGCGGGGAGTTGGTGGCTAATCATGTCACTGAACTCAGATGATGGACGGGTAAAAACGGCCCTGCTGGCACCTATGGTGGCTGCTCTGTGCCTTAACATCTCATTCCCTCAGACTCTTTCTTGCTTTTTGAACTTTTTATTTTGACAGAATTTGAAACTTTCAGAAAAGTTGCAAAAATAGTTCAATGAATTCTAGAATACCCTTCACCCAGATTTCGTAGATGTGAGCACTTCATTATGGTTGCTTTATTCTCTCTCTCTCCATTTAGCTTCCAGGGCTAAATCTTTACAAGAGCAGAAAGCCTCATCTTTCTTCCACAGAACCACTGGTAGCTTCACTGCTGACCTTGAGGTTAGCAGCTTGACTCATAACCACTACACTACCAGATATCCTTATGATATGTATATAATATAGTTCTTATATATATGTATCTATAGATATGTTCACATATATGTATGGTGGTGATGGTAAGTACCATCGAGTTGATTCTGACTCATAGGGACCCCTGTATAGAGCTTCCAAGGAGCAGCTGGTGAGTTTGAACTGTCGTCCTTGTGGTTCGCAGCCCAGTGCTGAACCTACATACATATGTATGTATGTATGAATGTTATATATATTATATATATATATATATATGTACATACGAGGGGACTTCAAAAAGTTCATGGAACTGAAAAGGAGTTTTTCAATTCCATTTTCCCATGAACTTTTTAAAGCCCCCTGGTATGTGTGTATGTATGTGTTATATCCTGAATCATTTAAGAGTAAGTTGTTCCGTTACCCCTAAATCTTCAGTGTATATGTCCTAAAGCAATATCCAGAGTAAAATTGATATCAGGAAATTAACACAGATATAGTATTTGGAGGCCTGGTGTGGCACTGTAGGATAAACTCTGGACTGCTAACTGCAAGATTGGTGGTCCAAATCCCCCTACTCCTCATACACCCTATAGAGGGTCACTAGGAGTCGGAAGTGACTCTTTGGCACTTAATAGCAACAGTACTGCTACCTTTATTCTAATTTTACCAATTATCCCACAAATATCCTTTATAACTGAAGAAGAAAATAACATTTTCTGGTTCAGGATCCAATGTTACATCTAATTCTCTTCAGTCTCCTTGAACTTGGACAGTTCTTTAACCTTTAGCTTCCCGGATACTAACATTCTTTCGGGTCACAAGTCATTTATTTTGTAGAATGACACTCAGGATTGTCTGAAGTTTCCTTGGGACTGGATGCAGGTTTGGACCTTTGGAGGCATGTCAGATGCTGAGTCCTCAGGACATCGTATGGAGCCATGCTATGTCCACAGGCCCCATTAGCCTACTTTCTTTCCTCCCTGATGGGCAATCACTCTCGGCCTGTCTTTTGGCAATGCCCCAGAATCATCCCTTCTCTCCTTTTGTCAGTTTCTTTCTATCCAAGACATTTCTTAACTCAATCTCATCTCCATTTTACTTCCTTAGAATGAACTCAGGGAGGTGAGGGAAGAGCTCAAGGAAAAAATGGAGGAGATAAAACAGGTAAAAGGATGATCCTTTATACAACATGAAGGAAACAGGTAGCTTGAAGGGAAATGCCATTCCTAACTTTGAATAATCAAGGAAGTGAAGGATTGCATGGAGAAAAGCAATCAAACAAACTCAGCTCCAATCTCCAAGGGTGCTTTATTGTATGGCTTAAGCTATCTATTTCTTGTTTGATGTTTAAACCCAATGTTTTTGGAGACTCTTTCCAAGTATTGAGTGACTAAGGACTCTCTAGGGAGTCCTGGTGTGACATTGTGGGTTAATGCACTGGACTGCAGTTAGTTTGAACTGCAAGGTCGGTGGTTCAAGTTCACCAGCTGCTCCTCGGAAACCCTATACAGAGTCGTTTTGGGTCAGAACCGACTTGATGGCACTTAGCAATAAGGACTCTCTAAGGCATCTCACTGATCTGTTTGGGCTAATGTAACCTTAGACCAAGCAGAGTGAGAGGGGCTGATTTGATTTGGGGGAGGGGCAGTCAGGGGCCAAGTCCTTTCTCTTTACTCATCCATCCTGGGACAGCTGTAGAACTAGAGGCTCTTCTTGTTTCTGTGATGGAACCACTCACACCAGCTGTCACGGAGTCAACTTCAACTCATGACATCTTCATGTGAGCAAGAGTAGAATAGACTTGTGCCCTATAGGGATTTCAATAGCAGTGTTTTTGGTTTTTATTTTTCTGGAAATAGATTGCTAGACCTTTCTTCCTAGGCACCTGGGTGGACTCAAACCCCTAACCTTTCTGTTAGCAGCCAAGCTTGTTAACTGTTTGTATTCCTAAGAACTACTATTGCATACTCTACAAGAGAAAATTATCAAGAAAGCAGGTATAATTGAAACGAAGGTTTGAACTCCACATGTAAACCTTTAGATGAGCCAGAGTGAAGCTTCACCAAGGCTGGAGGTGGTGATAAATGATGTGGTATAGGCAGTCTAGTCCCTTCATAGGCTACTTGAGAAGAGAATGGCTTTAACAGGCTGTTATTAGTCCACTCCTCGAGCTTTCTCCAGCTCATTCTATAGAAGCAGATACTGCTTCTTGCTTAAAAAGCTCCAACAATAATATGTTCTGTATCTCGTAAAACTATGCCTTCCTTTCTTCTTAGATAAAAGATATAATGGACAAGGATTTTGATAAACTCAAGGAATTCGTGGAAATTATGAAGGTAAGCAATTACGGAGTGCCTTCCATATGGTAGTACCATGCTAGGAACTATGGGAAAGGTACCAGACCCTGCCCTCCAGGTGATTACAATCTAGTGCCATACTAGGACAGGAGCTCTGGTAGCATAGTGGTTATGAGTCAGGCTCTTAAGCTCAAGGTCAGCACCTGGAAACTTCTAGCTGTTCCGTGGGAGAACGATGAAGCTTTCTGCTCTTGTAAAGATTTACAGCCTAGGAAACCTTATACAGGTTCGGTATGAGTTGGAACCGACTCCACGGCATACCACCACCGCCACCATACTAGGAACTATGAAAAAGGTACAAGATCCTGCCTTCCAGGTGATTACAATCTAGTAGGCGATCCAAACTCTATTATGTAAAATGAATACTAAGTAGTAAGTGAAATGATAAATGGCTGCCAGCTGATTAGAGGTTTAGAGAAGAGAGAAATTAACGTGGGCTTGAAAAAGGTCTTTATAAAGAAAGCGAGTCTAAGTTGAATCTTGTAGACTATATTGGAGATTTAATGCCAATCTAACAATACTTTCAAAAAACCTGTAAGATTATTTTTCAACTCAAGATATAATGAGGAGGATCATCTAGATTCTAAATCAGTGGTTCTGAAACATTGCTGTGTTCCAGAAAAACAATGCAATTCTCCAGGGTTGGGCACAGTTACTTAAGACTCCATAAGTGATTCTGATGCCTGCCCCTGGATGAGACCCAAGTCCTATACACTTTAACAGTAGATGTTAACCTTGACTGCACATTCAAACCACCTGGGGTGCTTTCAAAACCTCCAAACTCAGGCTGCTCCCAAACAATTGAATCAGAACCTCTTGGGATAAGGTCTAGGCACCATTAGATCACTCTCCAGGTGATCTCAACGTACATTCAAAATTGAGACTCACAAGTCTATAACATTTAAAATATTGTTGTTGTTAAGTGTCGTTGAGTAGGTTCCAACCCAGAGTGCCCCTGTATATGGTTTCCAAGGAACAACTGGTGGGCTTGAATCACCGACCTTGCAGCTAACAGTTTGGTGCTTATCCTACAGTGCCACACCAGGACTAAATATGATAAAGATTTTTTGTATGCCGGTGAGAAGGAAGAACATGTTTGACTATATGAGGAAAACGCTTAACTCAATCATTTAACCCTATTAACAGAAAGAATGTCTACAGACTAAATTTAATACAAGCCAATATGAAATTGTAAATAAATATTGTAAATAAATATAAAAAGAATGAAAGAAATTACAAAAGAAATGTTGATCCTTTTAGCTGTATAAAATTTTAAATTATGACAGGAAAACACCATTTGTAGAATTAGAAATCAAACAACAGGTTGGGGAAATAATTTTTCACAAATATGATAGACAAGACATAAACAAAAGGTTTTTATCCTTTATATGTCAAACTCATATAAATCAGTAAGAACCAAATGGGAAAATGGGCAAAAGGCATGAGCAGACAATCCACAGAAGACAATATAACAAAATAGCAATAAACATGAAAACAAGTTTTAACTTGAGTAATAAATGCAGAACAATTATAAGTGGAGTTTTAAATTATGACAGAGTAGGCAAGGTGATGGTGGTGGTGGCGTACCGTGGAGTCAGTACCAACTCATAGCAACCCTACATGGGGTTTCTGAGCCTGTAAATCTTTATGAGAGCAGAAAGTCTCATCTTTCTCCTGCGGAACCAGTGGTAGTTTTGAACTGCCGACTTTGAAGTTAGCAGCCTGACTTGTAACCATTACGCTACCAGAGCTACTTGGGCAGGCAAAAGAGGAATGCTTTTATTTTTCTGGTGGGAATACAGATTTGTACAAAACTGGAAAGTAATTAGACAATACTCATTGCTATCAAACAAAAAACACAACCAGAAACACAAAGTTAAGAATGAACCACAGGACCTCTCCAAAGAAGATAAACAAGCAACTATTTAGTACATAAAGATGCTCAACATCATTAGTCATTAAAAAAACAAAACCCACTGCTGTCAAGTTAATTCTACTACTTTTAGTGACCCTATCGGACAGACTGTTACTGCCCCATAGGGTTTCCAAGGCCACAAAACGCTCCTCAGAAGATGGATGAGACTTTCTGCTCACGAAGTGATTTACAACCTCAGAAAACCCATACAGGGTTGCTAAGGATTGGAACCACCATTCCTCTTCTAAGAAGCATTTTGGCTGTACTTCTACCAAGATACATTTGTTTTCTCTTCTGTCAGTCCACAGTATAGTAAATATTTTTCTCCAACACCATAATTCAAGTGCCTCTGTTCTTTGGTCTTCCGTATTCGTTGTTCAACTTTCGAATGTATATGAGGCAATTGAAAAAAAAAAAAAACATGACTTGGATCAGGCACACATTAGTCCTCAAGGTGATATATTTGTTTTTTAAAACTTTAAAGAGGTCTTTTGCAGTAAATTTGCCCAAAGTATTATGTTGTTTGTCTTGACTGCTGCTTCCATGAGCATTGATTGTGGAACCAAATAAAATGAAATGCTTGACAGCTTCAATCTTTTCTGTTTTTTCGTAATGTTGTTTATTGGTCCAGTTGTAAGGATTTTTTTTTAACATAGTGTTGTAATCCTTACTGAAAGCTGTTTGTATTCTTTGATCTTCATCAGTAAGTGCTTCAAGTCTTCTTCACTTCCAGCAAGTAAGGTTGTGTCATCTGCATATCACAGGTGGTTAATGGGTCTCTCTCTAATCCTGATGCCACTTGCTTCTTCACATAGTTCAGTCCCTCAGATTATTTGCTCAATATTCAGACTGAATAAATTTGGGGAAAGGATACACACCCGATGAACACCTGTCATGATCTTAAACCATTCAATATCCCCTTATTCTATTTGGACAACTGTCTCTTGATATGTACAAGTTCTGCTTGAGCACAATTTAGTGTTCTGGAATTACCATTATTCACAGTTACCCATAATTGTTTTATTATCCACACAGTCTAATGCTTTTTCAGAGTCAAAAAAAAAAAACATAGATAAACGTCTTTCTGGTATGCTCTGTTTTCAGCCAAAATGGCATCTCTCAATCCACATCCTCTTTTGAATCCTGCTTGAATTTCTAGCAGTTCCCTGTAATGTACTGCTGCAATCGTTTTTGAATTATCTTCAGAAAAATTTTACTGGCATGTGATACTAATGGCATTATTGGATAATTTCTGCAAATGGACACAAATATGGATCTCTTCTAGTTTGTTGTTCATGTATCTGTCTTTCAAATTTCTTGTCATAGATGAATGAGGACTTCCAAAGCTGCATACATTTGTTGAAGCATCTCAGTTGGTATCCCAACATTTCCACGAGCCTTTTTTTCCATCCAGTACTTTCAATGCAGTAGACAGTTGTTGTTAGGTGCCATCGA
>NW_006408618.1:10505438-10506557 GCF_000296735.1 Chrysochloris asiatica
CAAGGTTGTATCATCTGCATATCGTAGGTTGTTAATGAGTCTTTCTCCAATCCTGATGCCTTGTTTTTTCTTCATATATCCCAGCTTCTCTGATTATTTGCTCAGCATACAGGTTGAATAAGTATGGTGAATGAATACAACCCTGTCACACACCTTTCCTAATATTAAACCATTCAGTATTCCCATGTTCTGCTATAAAAACTGCCTCTTGGTCTATGTACAAGTTCCTCATGCATAATTAAGTGTTCTGGAATACTCATAATTTTGCGATGTCCATACCTTGTCATGATCCACACAATTGAAAGCCTTTGCATAGTCAATAAAGCACAGGTAAACATCTTTCTGATATTCTCTGCTTTTAGCCAAGATCCATCTTATGTCAGTAATGATATCCCTCATTCTATGTCCTCTTCTGAATCTGGCTTGAACCTCTGGAAGTTCTCTGTCAATGTATGCTTGCAGCCATTTCTGTATTACCATTAGTAAAACTTTACTCGCATGGGCTATCAAAGAGATTATCTGATGATTTCCGCATTCTTCTCTTTGGAATGGGCACAAATGCATATCTCTTCCAATCAGCTGGCCAGATAGTTGTCTTCCAAATTTCTTGGCATAGATGAGTGAGTGCCTCCAGTGTCACTGCACTTTGTTGACAGATTTCAATTTGAATTCCATTAATTCCCACTGCCTTGTTCTTTGTCAATTCCTTCAATGCACGTTGGACTTCTTCCTTCAGTATCATTGGCCCTTGATCAAATGCTACCTCTTGAAATGGTTGAACATTGACCATTTCCTTTTGGCACAGTGACTCAATGTCGTCCTTCCATCTTCTTTTGATGCTTTCTGTATCATTCAATAATTTGCCCAGAGAATCCTTCAATACTGCAATTGAGGTTTGACTTTTTTCTTCATTTCTATCAGCTTGAGAAATGCTGAGCATTTTCTTCCCTTTTGGTTTTCTAACTCTAGATCTTTGCATATTTCATTGTAATATTTGACTTTGTATTCTTGAGCTGACCTTTGAAATTTTCTATTCAGCTCTTACGTACCTCCTTATTTCTTATATTTGCTTTAGCATCTCTATACTGGAGAGCAAGTTTCAGAGTCTCTTCTGACATC
>NW_006408618.1:10519067-10549964 GCF_000296735.1 Chrysochloris asiatica
TCAATTGACCCTTTGATCATGAGATAGTGTCCTTCTTTGTCTCTTATGCTGGTTTTTATCTTAAAGTCTACTTTGTCGGAGATTAGTATAGCCACTCCTGTTTTTTTATTGCTGGAGTTGGCTTGGTAAATTTTTTTCCATCCTTTAACTCTCAGTCTGTTTTTGTCCTTGTGTGTAAGGTGTGTCTCTTGCAAGCAGCATATTGATGGATCTTGTTTTTTTTATCCATTCTGCTACTCTTTTTCTCTTTATTGGTGCATTCAGTCCATTGACATTCAATGTAATTATCAATAGGTATAAGTTGATTACTGTCATTATGTTGCTTTTTTGGCGGTGTTGTTCGTTCTTTGGTTCTGCTTTCCTTCTTGTATTGGGTTTGTGTTTTTTGAGTTGACTCTGGTCAGTTTCTTTGTTCATGATATGTTGTGGGATGTTAACTTTCTTTGGGGTTACCTTGTAGTCTACTAGCTTTTCTCTGCATTTAGGATACTCCATTGCAACCTGTGAGTTACCTGGCATCTCTACCACCTGGGTTTCTGTTGTTGAGTTTGTGTCTTCTTTGACATTGATATGTTTATGTCCTTCAGTTGATCTATGGGCTCTCTTGAGTTTGTTGTTGTAGTCTCATTCCGTTCTGGTCTCTGCTGTCTGTTGGGTGTGTTCCAGGTGTTGCCATACTTATCAATCTCTGTTTGTCGTCTTTTCTTGTTGGTTCTCTGTCCACAGAACTCCCTTTAGGATGTTTTGAAGTGTTGGGTTGGTTTTGATAAATTCCCTCAGATTCTGTTTATCCTGGAATGTTTTGATCGCACCATCGTATTTGATTGATAGTTTTGCTGGATAGACGATTCTTGGTTGGCAGTTTTTTTCTTGCAGGGTTTTGTATATGTCTCCCCATTGCCTTCTTGCCTACATGGTTTGTTCTGAATAGTCAGCGCTTAATCTAATTTGTTTGCCTTTATAAGTTATGTTTCTCTTCTCCCTGGCTGCTTTTAGTATTCTTTCCTTGTCTTTGGTTTTGGAGAGCATGATTATTATATGTCTTGGAGACTTTCTTTTGGGATCTATCCTTCCTGGGGTATGCTGGGCTTCTTGAATGTTTATCTTCTCATCTTTCAGGATGTTAGGGAAGTTTTCTTCCAGAAGCTCTTTAACTATTTCCTCTGTGGACTTCTTTGATTCTTCTTGCCCCGGCATGCCAATAATCCTTACATTGTTCCTCTTCATGTTATCCAGCATGAATCTTAGACTCTCTTCAGATTGTTTTATCCTTTTAGTTGTTTGCTGTTCTATCTTGGCAGTATTGAGAGATTTGTCTTCCAGCTCGCTAGTTCTGGCTTCCATCTCTTCTAGTCTGCTCCTTTCCCCTTTCAGGCTATTGTCTATTTCTGATATCCTATTATTGATCACCTGGACATCTTTTTGCAGGTTTTGAATTGTTTCCAATGCTATGTCAATCCTATTAGATTGTTCCTGCAGTACTTTCCTTACTTCTACCTTATTTTCCTCGACCCCTTTTCAGTATCAATATATCTTGATGCATGTTTGATCAATTTCTGATTGAAGAAGTTGGTAGAATTCTTCTCTTGCATCCTCACTGGCTTTAGTGGTTGGTGCATAAATGTGAATCGTAGTGGTATTACCTGGTTTTCCCTCTAGGTGCATGGATATTATCCTTTTTACAGCATTGTACCTCATGACTGATCTAGATATGTTCTTTTTGACAATGAATGCAACACCATTCCTCTTCAATTTGTCTTTCCTGGCATAGTAAACCATGTGATTGTCAAGTTCAAAATGGCCAATACCAGTCCATTTCACCTCACTAATGCCTAAGATTTTGATGTTTATGTGTTCCATTTCATTTTTGACAACTTATGATTTTCCCTGTCATACTTCATACATTCCATGTTCTGATTTTCAGTGGATGTTTACAACAATTTCTCTTCATTTTGATTTGTGCCCCATCAGCTTACTCCATTCATGTCATCACAGTCAACTCTACTTTGAGGAGGCAGCTCTTCCCCGGTTGCATTTTGAGTGCTTTCCAGCCTGAGGGGCTCATTTTCCGACACTATATCTGATAGTGTTTCTCTGTTATTCATAAGGTTTTCAATAACTAAATATTCGGAAGTAGGTTGTCTCTCTTTCTTCCACATCTGTCTTCGTTTGGAAGCTCATCTGAAACCTGTCCACCATGGGTGACTCACAAGCCACTACAGTACAACAAACTGACAGATGAGTGGTGACTGTAGACTGTTGTTATGTGCCGTGGAGTTGGTTCCGACTCATAGAGTTCCTATACAGTAGACAGTAGGTATCCAAAAATGTCAAAACCCTGGACTTACGAATTCTATTTCTCAGAATATAACCAATTAGAAAAATGAGAATATTAAATGGCTGTACATAAAAAGATAATTGATCACAGAATTATTTATAATAGTAAAGTTCAGGAAGCAAACCACAATTTTCAGTAGTAGGGGAATAACCAAATACAGAATGGCATTTCCATATAGGGAAAATGAAACCAACCAACCAACCCAATGCCTTGGTGTCCAAAAGCTTCAGCTTTCTTCCTCAGAGCAGCTGGTGGGTTTGAACTGTGTATCTGTAAAGACTTACAAAGTTGGAAACTCTAAGGACAGTTCTACTCGGTCCTATAGGGTCACTATGAGTTGACATCTACTTGGTGGCGGTGGATTTGGGGGTTTGTTTTGGTGAGACTATAGGAACTGACTCAATGGTACTTCACACAACATTGAATATTTTAAGGGGCCCTGGTGGTGTAGTGGGTTAAACATTGGACTCCTAACGCTCAGGTCTTTGTCTTAAACCCACCAGCTGCTCCTTGGGAGAAAAATGAGGTTTTACCCTCTCAGAAACCTTAAACAGCTGTTATACTCTGTCCTATCATTCTCTCTGGGTCGCTATTAGTTAGAATGGACTTGAAATTTGGTTTTTCTTTTATAGATAATTTTGTTCTCAACTTTTTGACCTATAGTCCATTTTGTCATCAAGGATATTTTTACTCTGTTTATGAAAATAGATATTTTACTCTAAATTTATACTACCATTTAAAAATGTTTTTCAAGATAATATTTTGTGAGACCATCTTGTTGTTGTTGTTGTTAAGTGCCGTCGAGTTGGTTCCGACCCATAGTGACCCTGTACAGGGTTTCCAAGGGTGTAAATCTTTATGGGAGTAGAAAGCCTCATCTTTCTCCCGCGGAGCGGCTGGTAGTTTCGAACCGCTGACCTTAAGGTTCGCAGCCTGATTCGTAACCACTACGCTACAAGACCATCTTAGTGGCAATGTAATTCATGGTTTAAGTTTCTATAGTAGAATACATCAACTGCTTTCAAATATTTCATTTTTTTATTAAAATTATTTTCTTGGGAGTAGATTATTTGTCTTTTATATTTTATTATGATGATTAATCAAACCTGGCTTTGTCCATAACAGATATTGGCAAGTATAATCTCTGCCACCTTAGAATGTCTTTTGTGTGGCCACTATTTCTATCAAGTCCAATTTCCCCTGGTCAAGTTTTGTAACTCTAAACTTAGCCAAGAATATTTCATTCTTCAGTCAGTTCTTAGTAAATAATGAATGTTATGTGCTGCTTCAAGCACAGTCTGTTTTATTTTGTATTGACCATTTCTTTCAGGAATTGGGTAAATACATAGGACCTAGGTACGTGGCACGGGTCAAAATATTTGATTTCTTGGTTCCATCATTTTATAGGCATTGAACTAAGACAGATACTGGTTTTATCCAAAACATGAGCTCAAATAAAAAAGTTGCTGACCTGTGTGACTCAGTGGAAGGCATTGGAAAAGTCTGCTAGTGACTCTGCCTTTGCTTCAATCTCATCATGAAATGAGAGTTGGAAGGGGAGATGCAAGAGCTGTACCAGTTTGTCACCTCCTTCCCCTAAAGCCACCTCACTCGAGTCTTGTGAGAGGATTCATGAGAAAATAAATGGATACACTGATCTCCGAATGGTTGGCTGAGAAAGGATGGGGAAGTAAATTTCAAAAGCACATTAAAACAAAAATTCTTAGCTTTGAATTCTCTCTTCAAGGATATGCAGAAGGAGATGGATGCGAAAATGGACGTCTTAATAAACATACAGAAAAACAAGTTGTAAGTATAACCTGCCTCCATCTTTCCTTGTCCCTAAAGAGCTCTCCTTCACTTTGCTGAATGCCCTTGGGATCCAGATGGCTCTTGCCTCTCCCAGGAGTGGCCTTGGCTTGTATTAGTCCACTGGCTTGGAGTCAAGGGGTTCCACGGCCACCATGCTGCTGATTACTGCCTTGTCATCTTGGGGAGGAAGCTTGCCAACTCTCTGCCCTCTCCCCAACTCTCAGTCCCCTTAGAAAAGGACCAAAGGAGCAGCAGGAAATCAGGCTGATGGAAAGGACTGATGCAGACCCATCATTTAGGTTCAATAAAATGCGTGGAGCACCGTCTCCTCGTCATAGGAAGATCATGACACCACAGAAACTAAAACAAGACTTAGATGATTCCATTCATTGTAGGAACTGTGTAAGTGAAGTCCACCCCCTCCTAACACTGCAGCCAGACCTCTGAGCTCCTGTTTCTCCTGTTTCTCTTTCTCTTAGCCTCTTTATTTACACATTTGGCTTGTAAAGGGACTCGTACCATCCTTATCTGTTCCCCTGGATGCTGCCTACACTGGAGCCCTCTCTTAAGTTTCTTGCTCCTGCACTGTAAACCTGGGGAGAATGTTAAGCCATGGCAACATAGGATTCGACCTTTGGATGGGCCTACTTCTAAATGCCACTGGGTTATTCTGTCCTGTTGTAGCAAGGCGTGATTAGGGGTCCATCAGGCCGCCCATGTTGGACAAGGGAGAAGTGATCATTCTTGTACCACTTCCAGCTTCTGCAGAGGAAATGTTCATTGTGTGCACCCCAAAAACTACTATCAGAGGTAGGTAGCTTTTCTCAATTGAGTGCCTCATGAATGCAAAGGGAGTATGATAGGGCTCTACCTGCATCAAACCCCACTGTGTGGGTTTGAGGAGAGAGCGGGATTGTTAATAGACATTGGTGCCCACCACTGACACACAGGATGTGTACACACCAGGGGCACCAGTGGCATCTGGAAGGGGTACTTGGTGACCAAATCTAGAGGCTGTTGCAGAGTCTTCAGAGGGAGGGGTTTACTCCCATTGTTGTTCCCCCTTGGTGAGGAGGGTGTGCTTCAGTTGCTGACCTGATCTTGTCTCAGATTCCTGCCTTTCTCCCCATCTCACAAGAAGCTTCCACACCTTTCTCACCCTTGACAGGCCCGAGCACCTTTCTCACCCTTGACATCTGAAGCTGCCTTCTGACTCAGCTGTACGTCAACCGTAGCTCAACCACAGACATCCTTCTAACCTTGTACAGTCGTAAAACCTAGCAGCAACTCTTCCCTTCTCCTTGAACTGCATGGTAAGGGCTTGTTGCTCTCTCAAATACCACTCCACCCCAGGCCTCCACAGGGAGATTAAAATCTTCATTTAAAGTCAGAAAGGGGTCATTGTTTTTATTCTCAGTCCATAACTTAAGTGTGCAAGGAGGTTCATTTTTTCTTGTTCTATATCAGTGTACTTAAGATTCCAATGCCTCTTACTGCTTCCTGATAAATTAGTGGGAAAATTCACTATAGTCTCTTCTTTAAGGTCTCCCTTACAGACACCTTCTCCTTCCCTCCACTTCACCTGACCCTGAAAATGTCCCAGGTCTTACACTGCTAGGTCAAAACACAGAGAGCCCCCTACTGTCGTATCCACCCAGGCTTCCTGTCCTTGACTTCTTGCTCCTGCGCTGTACATGGGTCCTGCTGTCTTAGGGAGGGTGGGGAACCCCAGAGCTACAGTCTTGCCTACATTGTTCTCCTTTGAGGTCTTGCCAGTTAGCAGGGATAGGATTTCCATTGTTCATTGGTCTCCTTCCTGGCCTCTAAGGATTTACCTCTTACCTCTTCCAAGGCTTTCTTTCCCTTCCCCTGAAGGAGACAGACCCCTCCAGTCTTAGGCCTCTGTGTATGTGGGGATGAGCTAGGCTAAAAATGGTGTGGAGATGGTATATGACCTCTTCTGAGTTCACAAGAGGGGAGGAAGAACCCAAGGCCAGTTCCTGTGAGGCAGAGGTCAGGCATGCCTCCTTGACCAATTCTGACACCAACCATTTCTCCCACAGCACTTTCTGCTTCTCTGTTGGGCTCAATAGTCCATTCCAATGGCCACACAAAACTCACTGACAATACTCACAATTATGAGGTTTATTAGGGAAATTAACAGATTTTAATTTAGGATCAGAAATACTCAGGATGTAGTTCTTGTTTTCTCACAGGCACACCTCTCTCTGGTCCTGAGCCTCTCAACACTTTGGCCTCTGCCCTGCTTAGGCAAGTGTTACAAAGCTCCTTTAACACAGCCAACACCACTCTGCCATAGCCCTCAGCTCGAAGAAGGTCATGACTCTATCTCTGTGGGTCAGCATACTAGGTTTCCCTGACAAAGTGCCTGAAGGTACACCTCTCCACAGTGAGCCTCCTGCCTGAAGTTATTCAGATTTATTTCTCCCTGGTCTAGGAAGCCTGCCTTTCTGCTCAGTCTCATCCTCTTACTTCTGCTGCCTCTGCTGGTACCATTTCTCCCCCACTTCACCGCCTCTTCTCTAGTGTTATAGCCCTCTGTCTGCTGGATCAAAGAGGTTCAGTGCAGGGATCTAAGCACCCAAAGGACTTGAGATTTCCCCATTCCTGCTTCTGAGATGGTTCATTTTAAACCTTGTGGGATGGAAAACTGACCAATTCCCTCACTAGATCTCTATGGTCCCAGCCAGTCATTTGGTGGAAGTTACAAAGACTATGTCTAGAAGAATCATATCAAGTAATCAGCTGTACCGTAGCTGGTGACCCAGAGAACTCTGCTTTCTGTCCTGCCCCAAATCTTCTAGCTGAGGGAAGATGAAGCTTGGCTGCTGGCTTGCAAGGAGAAAAAAGACACAGAGAACTGTATTTAAAAAAAATTTTTTTTATTGTGAATTGAGTAATAGTTTACATGGGAGAGCTTTACATTCATCCTATTGTATTTCATTTCATTGCAATAAATTCAATCCCCTGCATGCATCTTCATTCAACAGCATTTGCTTCCAATCCCTCTGTGTTTATTATTATTATTATTTTTTGGATGTACACTGAAGCACTCAGGAATATATAACCAAACAACTAAATGGTATACTCTGCACATCTGTCCTCCAGCCACCAGCACACAGCCCCTCTCCCTCAAGTCTAGAGTCCCCAGCTGCTCCGTATTTCCAAATCATCATCTCTGCCTCCATCTCTAGTGTCACTGCTTCTCTGGATAGGGTCCCGCACTCTGCTCTTCTCCCTTGATGGTCCCAGAGTCCTCTGCTCCTGGACTGCAAGATCAACTACTCCCCTCCCTTTGTTACAAAATGTCTACCTTTACATTTGCAACATTCATAGTAAATCCTGATAGCAATTATTCACTATTGAACCACGAGAGTCTTATCCCCATCTCCTGTCTAGGCAGATTGGGAACCACTCAGTGGAGATTCTACCTTCCCCTGCACACTCTAAAAATAGGCTCCCTCTTGAAAAACTTGTAAGTCAGTCACTTTGTGCCTTTGTTGCCCACCCCCTCCTTTTTGAGTAGCCAATGTCTAAGCAAAGAACAGTATTTTAATAAATTATCCTGTCATGAGTATGATTTTTTGGCTTTAGTTTGAAGGAGGGATTAATGGGGTTCCTGTAGAAGAAACACTGGGCTTCTAACTGCAAGGTCAGCAGTTCAAACCCACCAGCCCCTCTGTAGAAACCCTATACTGGGTTGCTGAGTTAGAACTGATTCGACAGCACTTAACAACATACTTTATTTCACATTAGTTGCCTTTGTATTATTATCTTTTTGTATTGTTATCTTTTGCTATGTAACATAACATATTTACAGGGATGAGGGAGTGGCCATCTCTGAGATTCATTGTCCTCTTACTGCAGGGGATTTCTCAGACCCTGTTCCACCAAACCGCCAAACACTTGAGGACAGTGCAATATTCAGTTCTGTGTTGTGATCATTTCAAAATAGGCCCATGCATTCTTTAATGCTTCTTCAAGAAGTAGAGCCTGATTCTTCTTCCCTTGAGTGTGGACTGGACATAGTGCCATGTTAATGAACAGAATAGTGTGGATGTGATGGTGTGTTACTTCTGAGACTAGAACACAAAAGACATGGTGATTTCCATCTTGTTCTCTCTTGGGTCACTCACTCTGAATGAGGCTGCTGCTGTGTTGTAAGGATACACAAGCTGTCCCATAGAGAGGGCCACATGGCAAAGAACCGAGACCTCCTTCCAATAGGCATGTGAGCAAGTCATGTCCAGACCCAGTCAAGATTCAAGAAGACTGCAGCCCTAGCCAACATCTTGACTACAACCACATGAGAGACCCTCAGCGAGAATCACCCAGCTAAGCTAATTCCAAATTCTTGATCTGCAGAACTATAATGTTTGCTGTTTTGAGTTGCCAAGTTTGGGGAGGGGTAATATTTTTTTACAACAATAGGTAATATACTTACATATATCCTGTTTATCCTTTTTTGTTTGCTTTCTTAAAGACTTATAATCAAGATATGTTGTTATGTGCTATGAAATTGGTTCCGACTCATAGCGTCCCTGTACAGGATTTCCGAGGCTGTAAATCTTTACAGGAGCAGAAAGCCTCATCTTTCTTCTGAAGAACAGTTGGTAGTTTTGAACTGCTGACCATGAGGATAGCAGCCCAATTTGTAACCACTATGCTATCAGAGCTCCTTAAGTCAAGATATAGACTATATTTTATACAAAAATACTAAATATACAGCTTAATTTTTATATGCATATGCATCACCAAGATTGCTATAGAACCATTTCCAGACCTCTTCCCAATTCATACTTGCCCCCACCTCATACACATCAAGTTACCTCTGTTCTAATCTCTAGTAATGTGTGTTATTTTGTCTCTGAATGTGATATAAATGGGATCATATATTATGTATTCTTCTGTGTCTCATTTGCTCAAAATTATGTTAGTGCAATTCATGCATATTGCTGTGTATAGCAATAGTTTCTTTTTTAAAAAAGTTTTTATTGTGAATTGAGTGATAGTTTACATGGGAAAACATTGGTTTTGCGCCATTGTTTCATTTCAATGACTACAATCTCCTCCATGCATCATCATTCAACAGTATTTGCTTCCATTCCCTCTTTTTTTTGGATGTACACAAAAATACTCAGGAATATATAATCATTTAAACAACCAAACAGCACATTCTGCAAGCCTGTCTCCTGGTTGCCATCACACAGCCCCTCTCTTCCTATGAGTCTAGAGTCCTCAGCTATTTTATCTCTCCATGTCCTCATCTTTGCCTCCATTTCTGTTGCTGCTTCTCTGGGTAGGGTCCCAAATTCCACTTGGGCTATTTTCCCTTGATGGTTCCAGGGACCTCCATTCCTGGACTGTAAGATCAACTACTCTCCCACTTCTGTTACAAAACTTCTACCTTTACAGTTGTGACAATTGCAATTAGTCATGGTAACAATTCCTGAACTTGATATAAATGGGATCTTATATATTCTTTCAATCATAAGAATCTTATCCCTATCTCTTTACAACAGACCCATCTATTCAAGATGAAATTTATTCAGTGGGGATTCTACCTTCCCCTGCAATGCCTCTGAAATTAAACTCCCTCTTGAAAACTTGTAAGCCAATCACTTTGTGCCTTTATAGCACCCCCATTTTAGGTAGGCAGTGTCTAAGTTGCCCATCCCTCACAACCCTGTGTACAGAGGGGATGGAATGATCCTTGATGTGAAAATTCCTTCCCTCTCAGTAGGTATTTTGAGCTACCACATCCATAAGTGTGTTCCTGGTGTGGCACTGTGGGTTAATACACCAGACTGCAAAACTGTTTGAACTTCACGGTCAGCAGTTCAAGCTCACCAGCTGCTCCTTGGAAACCCTATACAGTGTCACTATGGGTCAGAACTGACTCATTGTCACTTAACAACAACCACATTCATAAATACAGGTCAAGTTCACCAAATTGTAGCAATTTACACTTGTTTTGTTCATAAAAATTTTGTCTTCCTCAAGTCGAGTTCTGATCCTCTAACAATCAAACCTAGGTCAAGTGAGTACTATCTGCAAATTTGGGCATTTTTGCATGTCTCCCCTCACTTCATAATAGCTGGACGCTTCACTCTCGGCTCTAGCCCTCCATGGCTATGTCCTTGTCCATGGGCCCAGGAGTCCCCAGGTCTTACCATACTTCAGACCAACCAGCCCTTCCTCTTTTCTCTCTCATCTTCAGGTCGACGGGAGTCTATGGAATATAGTTGAACTCAGCCCATATCTTCATTGCTGCTTTCCCCCCACTTCCACTCACTAGTAGAGCAACGTGGTTGCCAGCAAGTTTACATGCCTGTTTGTGTATTCCCTTTGAGTTTCAGTCTTGGAGTGGGGTTTGTCCTGAAGGGACTTGATTGCTTGCCTTGATGGCTTCCCGGTGAATAGCTTGCTTGTTCTTGTAGTGGCCAATCAGACTGTTTTGGATTTTTCCTGCTGGTTTTTGCCTTCAAGAGGTGTCTTTATCTTCTGTTCCTCTAGCTGCTCCAGGCTGGTCTGCTTACTCTTTCTAGTGGAAATGTCCCATTTCAGATGGTTCTGGATGGGGATCAAGATTCCACCTAAGGTCTTATACACTACAAAGGTTCCCCAAGAATCCTTTCACTGGGCAAGTTCTAGTACCCCTTTTAGGTATTCTAATCAGTTATAGGCTGAAGATGGGCTTACAAATTTTCTATAATCATATCTCTGGGTATTCCTTTCTATCTCACTCAAGTGTCTATTTTACAATAGTAGGCAAGGGAAATCACTATTCATAAGGCAGTCAAACATCTTAACATTATTTCCCCTCTTTCACCCATTCAGACTATGCCTCGTTCCCTGTATCACAGAGCCCTGTTCTTCCAAGGTTGAACATACAGCACTGGCTGTCCATTTAGTTCACGCAAACCTGCTTAATGTTCTTCTGTCTTGTTCTTCCATCCCCTTCCATATTCTTGTGCATTGTCCCCCTCAACATGTGAACTATGTGTCTATCCCCTACCTGCGTGGTGCAAAGTTAACACATTAGGCTACTAACCAAAAGGCTGGAGGTTGGAGTTCCCCTAGAGATGTCTCAGAAGAAAGGCCTAGTATTCTGCTTCCAAAAGATCAGTCATTAAAAATCCTATGGAGCACAGGTCTACTCTGGTACACATGAAGTCACCATGAGCTGGAGTCAACTTGATAGCAACTGGTTGCTTTTTCCTTTATTGGCACTTAGTGTGTTTAATCAGTGCAAACCCTAGAGGTTCAGAAGGTTAAATCCCAGTGAATGCACACACTCCTGAGAGAAATCAAACTGATTCTTGAAGCTAGTCTGGATTAATTCATTTAGGGCTGGAATAAAAGGAAAGTGCATATGACTCTAAAACCCAACCTGGGTCCTGTCTCTCATGTTCAGAGACAATGACTTAATTGTTGTTTAAAAATGTTGGGTGTCCACAATCCTATCATGTTTCATTGTAAAATGCCTCTACTATTGGGGCTTTTCTCTGTCAGCATTCACACACCAGCTTGTTTGTCCTGACAGCTATGCTGGCTGTGATGGGAATGTTAATTTATTTGAGAAGAGCCAATGCTAACTCTGTGATAAAGAAGAACGAACATGAACAGTGGTCTTCAGTTAAGGTCTTTGGCAGGTGACCACCACACCTCAATTCAAGCCCTGACCTCTCACTCAAACACAGATCTACAAATGTCTGGGTCCTGGCTGTCTGTCAAACTCAACACAGCCCCAAACAAACTCCCACCTCTGCCCCAAGCTTCTTTCCTGCCTGCCTCTCTGGTGGGAGACTGTGCCCTTGCTGAGTTTCCTGACAGTCTGAGCACAGGTGCATCTATAGACAAGGGGCAAGCTTTCTTCAGCCCATCCACCTGCCTGCCCAGCTGCATGCCCTGGGTTAGTCCTCTCAGGAGGAAACCTGAAAGGCTGTAGGGTTTGGAGTTTGGAGCTTCTGCTTGAGTAGTCAGACCCCCACCCTCTTATCCCAAGGTCTCTCTTAGTTATTTTGAAGATTTCTGAAAGAATATCAGTAAAGTAAGTACCTGCCACAGAGCTGAGCAAGTGGCATTTTCTTGCCTCTATTTTCTAACTCAGAACCTTTTCTGGAAGAGCTGAAGATGAGAGAAAAGGATGTGAGTTCTTTAAGGGCAGAGAACACATGGAGTTTTGTCTATTACCTGGACCTCAGCCCCTTGACAAATGTGTATATGCCTGACTGACATTCCTTGTTTCTAACATTCAAGCTTGACTTTCCCCCTCTCCCTCCTATAGTGAATCAGCCAACAAGTCCCACAGAGTATTTGTAATATTTCACACATTTATACATGAACACCTACCCCCCACCCACACACTCTGATCCAGTTTCTTTAAAAAAAAAAAATTATTTATTAAATGCTTTATTGTGAATTGAGTGAAGGTTAACAGACAAAATAATCAGCTTTATATCCAATAAATTTCACATTTTATTTCATCTCAATGATTACAATCCCCTCCCTGCAACAAGTACCCTACTTCCTCCCTGTGGCTTTTACATCTTACATTTCACAAACGAATACTGCACACATACAAAACAAAAACTGTATATTCATTTACATGTCCCAAGGGCATAATCTGCAAGCCAGGTTCCTGCCCACAGGCACACAGCCTTATGTACACAGTCCATGGGCATAGAGCCTGCAACTGCTCTGTCTCTCTATGTCATCACCTCGGCCACCGCCTCTGGCTTCTATTGTCACTGCTTTGCTCGGTAGGAGCTCATACTCCACTCATGTTCTTCCTTTTTTGATAGTCCTGGGGTTGTCTGTTCCTGAAATAAAAGATTAACTACTCCCCCATTTTAGTTACACATCTTCTACAATTACAATTCTGTTCATCACAACTAATCCTGCTGATAATCACTCACAATTGAATCATAAAATTCAACCTGATCCAGTTTCTTGGAATAGTTTCCTAACCAGTCCCCCTGACTAGCATTTTCTTTTTACAACCTGGAGTCTATTCTGCACATCCCTTCCAGATACATCATCTCTAACTCCTGCGTTCTTTCCAACTCTACAAATTGTATCTGCTATCCTCTTTGCTCAAAACTCAATAACACCCCATTACTTAATGGAATACTATTCAAAGTCTTTAAACTGCCACTGAAGACTTCATTGCTGATCTGATATTTCTGACTTAATTTCCTTCTATCACTTCATCTGTCTGTTGTACTGTGTGACTGTAATGCTGGAGGCTAGGCCACTAGTATCTCAAATACCAGCAGGGCCACCCATGGTGGACAGGTTTTTGTGGGACTTAAAGACCAAGACAGACTAGGAAGAAAGGCCTGGTAATCTTCCAAAAATTAATCAATGAAAACCTTAAGGCTCATAAGAAAATTTTGTCTGATATAGTGCTGGAAGATAGACCCCCATGATTGGGAAACACTCAAAATACACAGTAGCTGTAACAGGGGGCTCAAACATAGCAATGATTGTGAAGATGGTACAGGATGGGGCGGCACATTGGTCTGGTGAACATGGACTCCCAACAATCAGAGCTGTCTACATGGCAATGAACAACTAACTTCTCTGTAAATTCTATGTTCTAGGGTTACCTCCCCATATCCTTGCCTTTGCTCTCCTTATTCTCTCTTATATCTCTTCTCCTGAGGCCTCCATCATCCCTCCTGAACTGTCCTCTGGTGCTACAAAATTGTGGCCAGGTCATGCATAATTTTGAATAAGCTGGCCACTGAGGGATATTTCCCACATTTTCTCATAAGTCTCTCCTCCTCATGCAGACTGCCAGATTGTAGAGGCAGGGCTATGTCATCCCCATCTTTATCCTTAGCATGGAGGTCAGAGTCTTGTGCTTGGCTATGGGACTTTTTCTGCCTAGCCAGAGGGTTCACCAGTTGGCTCACTTGGCCTCTCCAGTGCTCCTAGCCCCTGTGATCTTGGTACCACGGACATGTATTAAAGGTCCTGGGTGGCAGGAGGGCTCTCCTCCCACATGGATGCACTTGGGGCTGAACAAGCTGGCATGAGATTCCAGGAAAACTCTTGAGCCTATCTAGATTTTTATTCCCAGCCATGTCTGGAAAATACATGTGAGATTGTGTCCTAAATTTAGACGGGCTGAAGGGATAAGCGAGGTCCCTCTTGAGGATGGATTTGTTGCCATATGGGCCCCTAACATGAGTAGGATGCTAGTTCTGATAACCCAGGTAAGGTCATCAGGGACCCAGAGCTGCCAGCGTCAGCTGAAGCTCTATGTCTTCTCTGTGCTGGTGAGACTGCAGCTCTGACCAAGCTCTGAGGATTCATCTCAAGTTCAATGTCCTCCCATTCTTAACCCTCACCAGAGCTCCCCTGGGTCCCAGTCCCATGTTGCCCAATTCAGAGGTAATAGAAGGACAGCCAATGCAAGTCAGCTGTCAAACATCTGCTGTGGCTGCCCTTGGGGAGGGACTGCTGGGGAGTCACAGCTGACATTCCTGCTGACATTGCACATGGACCAGCTTCTTTGCTGATGAGTTTGTACATTTTCTGTGGGTCTCAATGTCACTTTAGCTGAAACAAAATTATACTTAATTCTGTTTAATAGCACAGTGGGTGCTATTTCTGTCCTGTATACAGACCCTCTGCTGAGGTATCTCCCTCATCTTAAACCCTCACATCTTTGTGCCCTCCTGGTCAACAGTTGATTGGACCAGCTGTTGATATCCAACCCATTTTGCCCTGCTTTCTTTCTTTCTCTGGGGATTTGGAATCAGGATTAGCTGAGACCAGAACTGAGGATTTGTAAACTGGGGAGCCACCTACAACATGGAAACACTGGTCTGTAAGAAAAGAATTTTGTTTGCAGAGAAAGAAGAATTGAGTGGAGGAGCTGAACGCAGTTCTAGAGATGGGGTTGTAGGGAGCACTACCCAGGTCTTGGGTCCTCTTTATCTGGAGGTGCCTCCCACCTTAGTGTTGTTATTAAGTGCTGTTGAGTCGGTTCTGACTCAGTGCCCTGTATAGGGTTTCTGAGGAGCGGTTTGTGGGTTTGAACTACCAACCTTGTGATAGCAGCCCAGTGCTTATCTTACAGCACTACACCAGGACTCACCTTAGCTTTGTGGAGTCCCCTGGGCTGTTGCACAAGCAGAGTGTCCTTCTGTTACTATCAAACAAACCTTAACAAAGGCCACACCATTGAAAGGAATCTCAAAGACTGTCCAACCCAATCTCTTCAATTTATAGATGAAGACTCTGAAACCCAGAGAGGTGTAGTGAGTTGCCTTCAGCCTCTTGGCCCTGTGCTCTTTGCCCTGCCTTTCCAATTCTGGCTCACTTTGCTCTGTGCTCTCTGGGGCTATTGCACTTTAAGGAGTAACCTGATGAGGTAGAAAGTGATTGGAATCAGCTGGATCTGAAGACAAATCCCAACCCCACCACTTACTAGTCTTGTGTTGCTGCTTCTGTGTGCTGTAGAGTCACTTCCAATTTGTAGTGACCCTGTATAGGGTTCTGAGGCTGTAAATCTTTATGAGAGTAGAAAGCCTTGTTTTTCTCCAGTACTAGTGATACAACTATTGGTAAATCATTGTACTTCTTTGAGATTCCATTTTTTCATGTGCACAGTGGGGCTAATAACACCTAATGCATAGAAGCATTATGAGGATTGAATGAGTGTGTCTAGAGGAGTTCAGTTTTTTGAATAAGAAAGCAATGATGGTGAGGTCAGGAGTGCCCATCCTAGATTGGAAGGCTTTGCATTCTCTACCCTGGTTTCCTGTCTCTTTGACTAACTCCAGTTACGGCCAGGCTTTCCAGGGCTAAATGTGATCCTTAAAGAATCCAATGTGGGTTAGGCCTGGTGGTTTAAAGGGCAGGCAGGGTTCCCCGTAACACAGCACCTCACTCATGTGACCTCAGTGTGAATTTCCCTTTCCAACAGAGAGGTGCAACTGGCAACCTTGGTCTACCCATGGGTAACAGTGCTGCAGCCCCAGACCCTGATGTGTGTGTGCAATTGTCTGAGAAACGTGAGGGTGAGTCATGCTGAGGCCGTCAGCGTGGATCCGGGCTGGGTCAACCACTCCTATCACTGCCATGGCTCCCCACACAACGCTCCCAATAGCAATGCTTCTGGTCACAGACTAGCCCTGGAGTGTCTCAAGCATTCAGCACCATAGACTGGACTCCAGATCAACTCTCTTAGACTCTTCAGCAGGTGTGATTATAACTGTTTCTATGGCAACAGGTTAGCTACCACCTTCCTAAGGGACGCTGCTGTGACTGACTCCAGGGGTCCCTAGATCCTCCCTGCAGTCCCCTGCAATAGGGCCACCTTCGGTATCTTCACAACCCATTCCTGTGACCCAAGTAACTTTTTGGCACTTCTCTCTTTATTGTTGTTGTTGTTGTGATGTGCTATGAGGTTGATTCTGACTCATAGTGACCCTGTACAGGGTTTCTGAGGCTGTAACTCTTTACGGGAACAGAAAGCCTCATCTTTCTCCTGTGGAACAGCTGGTAGTTTCCAACTGCTGACCGTAAGATTAGCAGCCCGATTTGTAACCACTACACTATCAGAGCTCTTTATTAATAAAGAATAAAATCAAGTTTAATCTCTAACATTAAACAATAAGTGGAAAAACCCATTCCACTTTCGAGAACATAGTACCAAATGATGCTGAAGGGGGTCCTTGGAGCGACGGTGTGGTTTAACGGTAGGATGCCCTGCAATTTCCTATCAGCTTCTAAAAGCGGTGGCCAAGAAGGTGATTATGTGGTGTTTTGGATGGTGAGTTTGTGGGGAGAAGAGCGTCCCGGTTTAATTGGTACCATCTTTCTGAGGGGCAATTTGGTAATCCATGTCAGATGCCTTCAAAGACCAGTTTAAAAAAAAAAAAAAAAATCACAGATGAGCAAAGGTTCAGCTACAAGGGTCTAGCAGACCTTATTTTATTGAACATTACTTTATTGTGCCTCATATGTGATTTTTACAAATTGAATGCTTGTGTCAATCCTGAATCAAGCAAGTCTATTGGCACCATTTTTCCAAAAGCAAGGCACTCACTTAGTGTTTCTGTATCATATTTTGGTAATTCTCACACTATTTCAAATGTTTTCATAATGCTATTGCACACTTAGTAGACTATGTTATAGTGTAATCATAACTTTTATGTGCTTTGGGAAACCAAACATTTCGTGTAATTCACTCTACTGTGATACTCACTTTATTTTGGTGATCTAGAACCAAAATTGCAATATCTCCATATCACTTATGTTTCATTGGAAACAACTTTAAGGATACCAAAAGGAGATTACATAAAAAATGGAAGTGTTAAAATATATTTACTGATTGTTGTTGTTGTTAGATGCTGTTAAGTCTATTCCGACGCAGAGTGACACCATGCACAGCAAATGCAAACTGCTCAATCCGGCACCATCTTCACAACCGTTATGTTTGAGCCCATTGTAGTTGCCACCATGTCAGTCCATTTTTGGGGGGTCTTCGTCTTTTCACCAACCTTTCATTTTACTAAGCATGATGTCCTTCTCCAGAGACTGGTCCCTCCTGACACCATGTCCAAAGTACAAGAGAGGAAGCCTCACCATCCTTGCTTATGAGGAACATTCTGGCTGTCTTTCACATTTAGTTGTTCTTTTGAGAGTCCATGGTACTTTGAATATTCTTTGCCAACACCATAATTCAAATGCATCAATTCTTCTATGGTCTTGGTTTTCCTTATTCATTGTCCAACTTTCATATGTGTATGAGGTAATTGAAAATAATATTGCTTGGGTTAGGACCATCTCAGTCTTCAAAGTGACATCTTTGCTCTTTAATACCTTAAAGAGGTCTTCGTAGCAGATTTCTTGACTGCTGCTTCCATGAGTGTTTATTGTGTAGCCAAGCAAAATGATGTTTTTGAAAACTCCGATCTTTTTTCTATTTATCATAATGCTATTTATTGGTTCAGATATGAGGATTTTTGTTTTCTTAACACTGAAATGCAATACATACTGAAGACTGTGATCTTTGATCTCCATCAGTAAATATTGCAAGCCTTCTTCACTTCCACCAAGTAAGGTTGTATCATCTGCATATCACAGGTTGTTAATGAGTGTTCCTCCAATCCTGATATCATGTTCTTCTTTATATAATTCACATATAAAAAGCTTCTAGGATTATTTATTCAATATACAGATTGAATAAATATGGTGAAAGAGACAACATTTCTTTATTTTAAAACATTCAATATCCCCTTGTTCTGTTTGGATGACTGCCTCTTGGTCTGTGTACAAGTTCATCATGAGCACAATCAAGTGTTCTGGAATACCCATTCTTTATAATGCTATTCATAATTTGTCATGAACCACACCGTAGAATGCTTTCGCATAGTCAATAAAGCACAAGTAAACGTCTTCCTGGTATTCTCTGCTCTCAGCCAAGATTCATCTGACATCAGCAATAATATCCCTCTTTCCATATCCTTTTCTAAAGTTAGCTTGAAATTCTGGTAGGTCCCTATCAATGTACTGCTGCAAACATTTAAAAATAATTTTCAGAAAGATTTTATTTGCATGATTTTTACATTCTACTGGGTCACTTTTCTTTGGCATGGGTAAAAATATGGATCTCTTCCAATTGATTGGTCAGGTATCTGGCTTCCAAATTTCTTATCATAGATGAGTGAGCCCCTCCAGAATTACATCATTTGTTGGAACATATCCATTTGTATTCCATCAGTTCTTGGAACCTTGTTTTTTCTCCAATACCTTCAGTGCAGCTTGGACCTCTTCCCTCAGTATAGGCAGTTCTTAATTATATTGTGGAGTCCTGGTGTGGCACTGTGGGTTAATGCACTGGACTGCAAAGTCGGTTAGAACCACAAGGCTGGCAGTTCAAGCTCACCATCTGCTCCTCGGAAACCGCCAACCTTGTGGTCAGCAATCCAGTGCTTATTCTGTAGTGTTACACCATAGAATCCTTTATTGCAACCTAATGCTTAAATCTCTTCAATTTTTTCTGCTTGAGAAATGCTGAACGTGCTCTTCCCTTTTGGTTTTCTAACTCCAGGTCTTTGCATATCTCATTATAATACTTGACTTATCTTTCTGAAGCTGCCCTTTGAAAAATTCTGCTCAGCTCTTTTGCTTCTTCATTTCTTCCAGTCACTTTAGCTTCAGTATGTTCAATTACAAGTTTTAGATTCTTTACTGACATCCACTTTGGTCTTTTCTTTCTTTCCTGTCTTTTTATTGACCTTTAGTTCTCTTCATGCATGATGTTCTTGATGTCATTCCACAACTCATCTGGTCTTCGTCATTAGTGTCTAAAGTACCAAATCTGTTCTTGAGATGGTCTCTAAATTCAGGTAGAATATGTTCAAAATCATATTTCAGTCTTGCTGTTGTTGTTAAGTACCATGGAGTAGGTTCCAGCTCATAGTGACCCTGTACAGGGTTTCCGAGGCTGTAAATCTTTACAGGAGCAGAAAGCCTCATGTTTCTCCCATGGAACGGCTGGTAGGTTTGAACTGCTGACATTGAGTTTAGCAGTCTGATTTGTAACCACTATGCTACCAGAGCTCCTTCAGCTCTCATAGCCTTGTTTTGATTTTCTTTAGCTTCAGCCTGAACTTGCGTATGAGCAATTGATGGTCTGTTTCCCAGTCTGCCCCTGGCTTGGATTGGTCTTTTATTGAGTTTTTCCGCCATCTTTTTTCTACAGGTGTAGTCAATTTGATTCCTGTGTATTTCATCTGATGAGATCCATGTGTATAGCATGCCTTTTATGCTGTTGAAGAAAGGTATTTGGAACAAAGTCATTGATCTTGCAAAATTCTGTCATGCAATCTTCAGCATCATTTCTGTCACCAAGGCCATATTTTCCAACTACCGATCCTTCTTCTTTGTTTCCACCTTTCACATTCCAATCACCAGTAATAATCAAGTCATCTTGATTGCATAGTTGATCAATTTCATAGTGAAGAAGTTGGCAGAATTCTTCAATTTCATCATCACTGGCTTCAGTGATTGGTGTGTAAATTTGAATAATAGTGGTTGTGATTATTAAGGTTTTGTGGTAAGTTGACTTGGCCAGGATGCTCAGTGGGTTAGCAGTTAAGAAGTAGTAATCACTCCCATGATGTGATCTGATGTGGCCAGCTGTGATCTGATGTAAGTATCCTATCACAGTGTTGTAAATTCTCACTTCTAGGATGCTAATGAGGCCAGATACAATCTACAGGGTTAGGTTGTGTCATAAGTCAATTTCTATTGAGATATAAAAGGAGAGATCGGTGAGCATAGACAGTGGGACCTACTACCACCAAGAAAGAAGAGCCATGAGTCGAATAGGTCCTCTGGACCTGGGATCCCGGCGCTGGGAAACTCCTGGACTCAGGGAAGATTGATGCGAAGACACATGGAGCATTCCAAGGAGTGCCGGGCCTACAGATGCTGATAGGAGACAAGGACCTTTCTCCAGAGTCGATACTCTACAATCAGACTTCTAAACTGTGAGAGAATAAATGTTTGGTTGATAAAGTCATCTACTTGTGGTATTTCTGTTATGTTGTTGTTAAGTGCCATGGAATCAGTTTCAACTCATAGCAATCCTGCATAGGGTGTCTGAAGAACGGAAGGTGGATTTGAACCTCTAACCTTGTGGTTAGTAGTCCAGTGCTTATTTACAGCATCACACACCAGGACTCTGTTATAGTAGCACTAAATGACTAAGACAATGGTATTATCTGGTCTTCCTTTATTGTTGTTGTTGAGTACCCTCTAGTAGGTTCCAAGCCATAATGACCCTGTATAGAGTTTCCAAGGAGTGGCTGGTGAGTTTGAACCACCCACCTTGTGGTTCAAATGGACCTTGCAGTCTAGTGCTTATTCTATAGTGTCACATCAGCCCCTGCTTACAACAAATTCTTCATCACAATCACCTTCACTTGTTGCATGTATAAATTTTATTACCATTTTCTTAGTAGCTTTTCTTCCATGTTGTTGTTATGTGCCGTGGAGTCGGTTCTGACTCATAGCAACCCTGTACAGGGTTTCCAAGGCTGTAAATCTTTATGGGAGCAGAAACCTCATCTTTCTCTTGTGAAACAGCTGGTAGTTTCGAACTGCTGACCATGAGATTAGCAGCCCGATTCGTAACCACTATGCTTATAGTCTCCATAAAGTTGAAGTGGGATTCAGCAAAAGCAGCATAATGTTCATAGGCATACACAACTAGTGCTCAAACTGCTAGTACAAATTCCAACATAACGCATAAAGCTAAATGACTACTGACCTGTCCTTCTCCATCATTCTCTAGGACGATTCTATGTTCTCTCTATGCAGCTAAGGAAAGAAATCACCACTTTCAGTACACATTCCTCCATAAGAAAAGAATTCAGTTAGGGTTAGAGAAAAAACAAGCAGCACACATATTATAAAAACATTGCTGGAGACCACCATAAAATTGATGATGTTAACAGTGCATGGGGATAAATCCTATAATCTGCTAGCTGTTGAACATCAGTGGTTCAAGATACAACTTCTATAAATATGTTTTATTTGTTTTACTTATACCATCAAAACTTACAACTACTGATTTGTCATTTCCCTAAGACAAAGAATCAATCTAACATACATACCAGTGCTTTTCAAAAGATAGCAATTTAAAAAGGGTAGTAGCAGCAGGTTTTTGATATCTTTTTCTTTTGAAAACCTTCAGGCTGCAGGAAAGACACATGACCAAAAGTGTTATGATTATCCATTAGAGATTTCATCAGTTCCTGTACCAATTTAGGTAACAACACAAGATGCAAGGACTAGTGACAGACAATGTACCCATCATAAAGTAAGATAAAAAGTACCAAACCTTACAAAAGTTATTGTCAAAGACACTGTTAAATGTTCAAAAGTATCTAAATACTTCACATTAAATACCGAAGTGGTCATCCAGATTATATCCCGTTATTTGTCACATTTTTTTTTTTTTTTTTTAAAGTGCCAATCAAAGCCTGATTTTGCATTTTGGCTTTGTCTTAGACAGTATCAGCTGTTGAAAAGCAATTTACATGTTTTTGTTTTTCAGTCATTTGACTAGATGATGAATAGTGCTGTGTCAAAGCTGGTACTCAGCCTTGTTATGTGTGATTAAGGACCTATGCATAATGTGGTCTAGCTCTAAATGTCCAACGCTTCAGTTTAACTGGAAAAGTTCCTTCCATCTTCCTTTCATTTCAAGTATTTCAGTTTCATCAATTCCCATTGAACCATACTAGGGCTGATTTGTAGATTTCATCCAAAGTCAACCTTGCTTTATCCAAACCACTTCAAACTGTGGAGATATTATCACCTGTAAGGTGTATGTTTTACTCCTAAGCAAGGGTAGGAATCAGAAGACCATGTGCGGGGGCTCAAGGTGACGCGTGAGACAGACATGTAGAGTAAAAATAGTTTTCTTCCATATTCAGGTAATATAGAGCTGCCATTGGGAGTTCTGTCTTTATGGGATGAAAGCAGTCCTTTATAATAAGCTTTCTGAAAGGGAAAACAAATAGGTAATATTAATCATCTGGTAACAGTTTGATACACTGGCCAGTGTCTTTCTAGCGATTGATTAAACATAATCCTGTGAATCAGATTAATTCACTTGTTGAATGTTCATTTGCGGGCCCCCCCCCCGTTGGCCTGGCTCCCTGTGCTCCACTCAACCCAGAGCGTTGCTTGAAATTCTGCTGTATCAATCCGGCTGAGTAGTCCCGGGAAGCACTGAATTGAGACTGCGCACAACCACTGTTTGGAGTGTTACGAAACGAAGGGCGGTAACCAACTTCTGAATCCATCCGCGGGGCCCGGTATCCGTTCATTAAGCCTCTAGCCCCACGGAAGCCTCCATGAGACACACCAATGGCTATCACAGTAGGGCTGACTACAACATGGAAAGCTAGTGTTCTCCTGGGGAGGCTGCTGGTGGTCACCATTCACTGGATGGGATTAGTCCTGGGAACCAAGGTAATTGCCAACCACTGTTTGAAGCTGTACTTGCTGAAGCTCTGTTTGACTTGATGAGGTTGATTGGAAAAGCTCTGGCTATAGCTGACCTGATGCTGATTTTGCTGTTTTAAAGTTTCTGGTTCGTTAAGAGGAGGAACGGGGGGCATTCGTATTGAACACAGTCTGCATGGATTGGAATAGAGCTGAATTTATAATGATCCCCTGGCTGTGTAAAGGTTTGCTTGTCCCAGTCTAGAATACTTGAGGCTGAGATGCAGCAGGAAGGGATGATGTTGCTGTGGTCTGGTCAGTATTTAAAGAGATTGTGGCCTGAATCTGGTCCATTGGTTCCTTCTGTGGTCGTTGCTCTGTAGCATGGGAAGACTGGTACAAGGCCTGAGAAGAGGTATACCCCTCACTTGTGGATGAAACCAAAGGAACCTGTGTAGCTTCCGGTTGTACATAATCTTAATTAGGTCAAGCATGTCTAGATTCAGAATGAACTGGAGGACAAACCAGTTGGGGCATGTCCATGTTCTGTGTAGGGTACATGGGTTGTGCAGATATGATGGCAAAATCAAGTGTCTGGTTTTCAAAATCCAACACTGAATCCGAAATGATAAGGTCCCTCCCTGCATTTGTGCCGTAAGGTTGTGCAGATATGATGGCAGAATCAAGTGTCTGGTTTTCAAAATCCAACATTGAATCCGAAATGATAAGGTCCCTCCCTGCAGTTGTGCCGTAAGGTCTTGTGCTTGCTGTCTTCTCACAAGGGCATCGGCCTGAGCCATTGGAGCCAAAGACTGGGGACCGGTACTGAAGGAGATGCGCCTGTGGTTTGTGCTGGAGTGACTTGACCACCTCAACTGTTTCAACTGTGCACTACTCTTCCACCTGCTCCTTTTCACCACTGCTGAGCTGTGTGTTTTGGCCACAAAGTGTCTATTTACATACTCTGTTGATTCAGCTTCACTTTGTTGAGTGTTTTCTTTGGCTGGCTAAGGTTCAGCTTCAGCTACCTGTTCTTCAACTATGGGTGCTGAGGCTGTGTCCTCGTCCTCATATAAACCATTTTGGTGGTTGTGGGTATTGTCAAAGTAGCTTGACTGAAAAACACGCTCAACTTTAGAGCTTTATAGGTTCCACATACAGAGGTTTCCTTGCCTTCCTGTAAGTCCCACAGGTGAACAGAGGCATGTTCATACTGTTCATTCAATCTCAAACTCATAGCCTGTTTGGAACCCATCAATCTGTAGAATTCATCCAACAATGACAATTCTTCTTAAGATAGTATCGCACTCCATTTAAACCGTGCTTCAAGTCAGTTCATACTTCATCATCTCTCAGTTTGTCCAAAATGTATTGTAGCTCAAGTACTGTTTTTAAACATTTCTGTTCTGCTTTCTTTTCGCATAAGCTGCTCTCCATGTGCTGTCTTCTTTATTGTTTTCTGAATATCTTGACTTCATGCCATGAAACTCCTCTGTAATTCTTTTGCAAATTCCAAATTATCTGTGACTTCCTGGTGCTTAGAAACTGCATCCAGCTGATCTTGATTAAGTGTTACTTTTTTGTTCATTGGCTCCTGGTAATCATCAAGCTTTCCTTAAACATAAAGAAAAACCTCCAAGTTCATTTCATTACAAAATATGGATGTTCCAAAGACACTGGATTGAATATGAGGATTTTCCTGTACACCTGCTCTCAGGACTATAATCTGGACAGCCCATACACACACGTGCGTGCACACACATGTCTCATATGGTACGTGGTCCAATGCTGAAAGCCTAAGACAGCAGGGAGCCTGGCAGATTCATTCTGCAAGATGTCCTAGAACGATGGGGCTCCTACCTACCATGGATGTGGTGTGGGTGGGCTGCATGTATAAATTTTAAATAATTGAAAGATAGTCTTTCATTAACAACCTGCGATATGCAGATGATACAACCTTGATCGCTGAAAGTGAAGAGGACTTGAAACATTTACTTAAGAAGATTAAAGAGCACAGCCTTCAATATGGATTACATCTCAATGTCAAGAAAACAAAAATCCTCACCACTGGACCAATAAACAACATTCTTATCAATGGAGAAAAGATTGAAGTTGTCAAGGACTTCATTCTTCTTGGATCAACTATCAACACTCGCGGAAGTAGCAGTCAAGAGATCAGACGACGTATTGCACTGGGCAAATCTGCTGCACAGGAACTTTTTAAAGTATTGAAGAGCAGAGATGTCAGCTTGAGGACTAGGGTGCGCCTAACCCAGGCCATTGTGTTTTCAGTAGCCTCATATGGATGTGAAAGTTGGACAGTGAATAAGAAGGATCGTAGAAGAATTGATGCCTTTGAGTTGTGGTGTTGGAGGAGAATACTGAAAGTGCCATGGACTGCCAAAAGAACCAATAGATCTGTTTTGGAAGAAGTACAGCCAGAGTGCTCCTTGGAGGCCAGGATGGCTAAGCTTCGTCTCTCCTACTTTGGACATATTGTCCGGAGGAAACAATCGTTGGAGAAGGACGTCATGCTGGGTAGGGTGGAGGGTCAGAGAAGAAGAGGAAGACCCCCAACGAGATGGATCAGCCAGGTGGCATCATTGATGGACTCAGGTGTGGCGGCGGTAGTGAGGTTGGCCCAGGATCGAACATTGTTTCGTTCTGCTGTGCATGGGGTCGCTATGAGTCAGTTCCGACTCGATGGCACCTGACAACAACAACAAAGGCAAGTAAGAACCACAATACCTACAGATGTCACTTAAAGACACACTTAGGAGTGGATCTTGTGGGTTACTCGGTTAATGTCTGTACGGTGTCTTCTCTATCTGGAATGTAAGCTATTTGAGAGTAGAGAGTTTTCTTTCTTTCAGAACAGTGCCTGGCATGTAGCAAAGGCTTTGTAATACTTGCTCATCTGGTGTATGGAAAATAGGGGGTCTCGCTCTGAACTAGGGGAGTGAAGTGGGTCCATATGATAAGCATTGGATTGTGAACCATGAGGTCCCTGGTTTGAGCCCTCTAGCTGCTCTATGGGCGAAAGATGAGGCTTTTTGCCTCAGAAACCCTATACAGAGTTGCTGTGAGTTGGAATTGACTCAAGGGCACTTAACAACAGTCTGATTAGTTTGGCTTGGGTTCTGTATCCCTGTGGGTCACCCTGCCCCACCACCCTGAAGCAGAGAGCACCTTTGGTACCTCTTCAGCTGCCTGGAGGCGTCTGGGAGAGATCCAGAGTTTTGTGTGGATTCGTAGGAGCTCAGCGCTTGTCTCTGTGTAGGACACAGTGTATTCCTGACACAGTTGTTTCACTTCTTAGAGGCAAGTCTTATTTCTCAGTTCCCTTAGGGAAAATCAGACCTGTGCACCTCAAAAGCACATGAGAGAACCCATTTATTGTCTGAGCCACAGTATTGAGCTTAGAGTAAAATCTCTTCCTACCTTACCTGTGTTAGGACCTCAGGTCAGGGATGCTGACCCCTCAAAATAAACATGGATACTGCCAATTGATTTATTACTTGGAAGCTCGCCCTGACAATCATTGTTTATCACCAGGAGCCTCTGCTTCATATGTGATATTCACTGAGAAGTAGAACTGGGGTAAAACCAGAAATCCTTACTCTCTGCCTGTCAGCAAGTCCACTAAACTCATGTCAACCCCATGTGATTAAAAGCAATGTCCATGGGAGGTGCAGACAGTTCACTATGCTCAATTACTAACCTAAAAGGAGCCCTGGTAGCTAGTGAATTACCACCTGGGCTGCTAACCACAAGGTCAGCAGTTTGAATCTACCAGGTGTTCCGCAGGAGCAAGATGAGGCTTTCTGCTCCCATAAAGATTTACAGCCTCAAAAACCCTATGTAGGGCTGCTATGAGTTGGAACCGACACTACCACCACCACCACTAACCTAAGAGTTGGCAGTTCAAACCCACCCAGTGGGACTGCTGTAGAAAAAGTCTGGTGATCTGCTACTGTTGGTGGTGGTTATGTGCCGTGGAGTCTGTTCCGACTCATAGCGACCCTGTACACGGTTTCCGGGGCTGTAAATCTTTATGGGAGCAGAAAGCCTCATCTTTCTCCAGAAGCTGGTAGTTTCGAACTGCTGACCCTGAGGTTTGCAGCCTGATTAGTAACCACTACACTACCTATAGAGCACTTCTGTTGGTGGTTAAGTCCTTGACTATGAACTGCAAGGTTAACAGTTTGAACCCACCAGCAGCTCCACAGGAGAAAACACTTGGCAGTCCACGCCCATAAAGATTGTAATTGTTAAGTGCCATCAAGTTGTTCCGACTCATAGTTACTCTGCATAGGGTTTCCAAGGAGTGGCTGGTGAGTTTGCAGTTCAAACCGACCTTGGGGTCCAGTGTTTATCATCCAGCGCCACACCAGGACTCTCCCATAAAGATTACAGCCTATGAAACCCAATGGGGCAAGTTTACTTTATCCTATAGAGTTTCTGAGTTAGAATCCATTCAGTGGTACACTCCGATAGGTTTGGGTTTTTCAATTTTATACAGTGAAATCTGTGAGAGCCAGAACTTGATGGGACTACCTTGTTTGTCTGGATCTCTCAAGTTTGCCACCTTTGCTATCAGTAATTTTAGTGGAAACGACTTGAGTTTTTTGTTTTCTGACAGTTTTCTGCCTTACACATGCTTCGGCTTTTGCAGGTTTACTGTATATGTACCTAAATATACGAAAGTCAACTTTGAAGACACACCAGCAGAGGGCGCAAGGGGCCCACCAGTCCTGCCCACTGAACTCTCCAGGAGGAAAAGCTGCAATGACTTAGAATAAGAATTCAGAGTAGAGGAGGGGTTCAGACCTTGGGTCCCACCTTGGTTTCATCCCTGACATTTTTGTGGGGATCCAGGATGATTGCCACCTTTGACTTGTACCTAAAAGAAAGTCAATAATCATCTAAAAGTCTACCATAAAATCCAGTATTTGGAAGTCATAATGAAATTATTTTCATTCAATCCTTTATTTATATAGCATTTGATGAGCACCTGTTATGGGCCAGGCACAGGGCTGGAAAACCTATTTTCCCATAAAGTGATGCTATAGCAATATTTAGATTCCTAAGCTAGTCTTCAAAAGCTTTAATATAGTGGAAAGAACCAATAAAACGCTTTTCTTTTCTAGGATCAGAAAGAATAGGGGAAGGACAATGTGAAGAAGAGAAAAGAAAGTGTTGGGAGAGGCAGGGAGGAGACAAAAAGGAAGAGGACCCTGGGAGGAGGAAGAGAGGTTGAGTTTCAACCCCTTCCTGGGGTGCCAGTATGTAAAATGCTGACCAATAAAAGTTCGCCCTGGGCATTTTTCCATTCCCTACTCTAGACGCTGGCCCGCCACTTGGGAATCCTCTCTCCAGGACCCCCCCCCCCCCCCCCCCCAGTTCCTGCACCACATCCAAGCCTGCCCTGCCCCTCGTGGCAGCTGTGCTCCGGTTTACTGTTCACACCCCCCACCCAGACTCCCATACCTGTGGCCACACTTCTCAGCTCAGTGTTGGCAGGAGAAGCCAAGAAAACCATTAAACCTGTTACTGTCAATGTGATTCTGACTCATGCTGGCCCCATGTGTTACAGTGGTTGTTGTTAACTGCCGCTGAGTTGGTTCCAACTCCTAGCCACCCTGTAGGGGGTTTCTGGGTCTTTAAATCTTCATGGGAGCGTAGAGTCTCATCTTTTTCCCATGGAGCAACTGATGAACTTGAACCGCTGACCTTGTGGTTCGCAGTCCAGTGCTTATTGTATGGAACAACTGTGCTCCTGTTTTACAGAATAGAACATAGGTTTTCTTCCATCAGTTTGAACTGCAAGGTCGGTGGCTCAAACTCGCCAGCTGTTCTGTGGAAACCCTATACAGGGTTGCTATGAGTTACAATAGACAAGAAGGCACTTAGAAGCAACAAAAACAATCTTTATTAAAGCAACTCACCAGGTCTTTTTTCAGTGGTGCAGCTGTGTAGATATCAACTGCCAATCTCCTGGTTAGGTGCTGAGAGATGACTGTTTGTACCACCCAGCACCGGTTTAAATGATTATAGCCTGGTGTGTAACAAACCCACCCTTCTAAGAATATCTCAGTTCAATAACCAGGAAAGTCATCTTTTCAAGAATTTTGAGAAGAAGATCCAAGCACCTGTCAGGGGCTCCTACACAATATCTTGGGGGAGTTGGGCAGAGAGGTTTCTGGTGATGAGGGGCTTTGCAGGTTAGGGATAAATATCTGATCTGTTTTGTGAGTATGTGACAGGGACACTGTGTGTGTGATTTGGTGTGTGGTCAGAGAAAGGTCAGTGAAGGGGAAGGATACAGCAGGTCTGAGAACTGCTTAGTCAGGAGAAAGGTCCTCATGACTCGGGGGGCATTGCTGTCACAGCTGCAGGCCTGACTCTTGCAGGGCTTCGGCCTGGGATGCCCTCACCACCAAGCACAGCTTTCTGGCATTTTTTGTAGCAGAACAGATGGCTGCGCTGCCGGGTTGCTCACGCTGCAGTTCCCTGCTGGTCAGGGGCCTGCTCAGAAAGTCCTGCCTCAGCGGCCATGGGACTAACAGAGATCTGGGGGCTGGGTCTTTTCTAACAAGTCCACTGCTGAGGGGTGAATGGACACTCAAGGGGCAGGGCTGGACAGTTGTGACAGAGACATTGCAAATGCAATTAAGTGCCGTTGAGCTGGATCCACTGTACCACAGACTGAACGTTGGCACTTGAGACAAAGATCAGGGTGAACCTTGGTGGTTGTTGCTGGTGGCTGCACCTTGCTTCTCCACGACAGATTTTCCCCCACCTGCTCCTGAAGGCTCTGAGTTAAGAAGCCCACCCACTTGTTATTTCTTGGAAAAGGTCAGCTGACTGCACAGGAAGTGAGGTGTGGAGGGGAGATGACCTTTTTGCCCATCAGGTCTTGATATGACAACAGGTAAATCTGGGTACCTGTTCACACAAAAGAATTGAAAGCTGGGATTGCCCAGCTGTATTCCTTGTGCCTTTGCTAACCTCTTATTACCAAGTAGTACATTCCATCTATCAAAGTCCCAACCATCAAGCATACCTAAAATGATTGAGGTCAAAATAGTGATACCTTTGGAGCGAGGTGAGTGGCTGACAGGGAAAGAGCATGGGGAAGGCTTCTGAGTACCAAGAATGCTCTTTCTTGGTCTGGGTGGTGGTGATTTCAGTGTGTGTTTCGAGTGAAGTTCATGGTGGTGAGAATGCAAAGTGGTGCAAATGGCTTGGAAAACAGTTTGGAGGTCCTCAAAAGCTGAACACCGAGTTACCATTGTTGTCAAACACCACAGAGTTGCTTCCAATTCATAGCAAACCTGTATAGCGTTTCAAAGGAGCAGCTGGTGGATTAAACAGCTGACCTTGTAGTTAGCCATCCAGTGCTTCTTCTACAGTGCCACAACAGGTCTCCAATGTGACCCAGCAGTTCTACCCCTAGCTGTACACAAGGGGGCTTCAAAAAGTTCATGGAACTTATAATTCATTTCCCTCCACAAACTATTTGAAGCGCCTTGGTATATCCAAGAGAATTAAAAACACGTGCCCGCATAAAAACGATCATTGTTGTTGTTATGTGCTGTGGAGTCGGTTCTGACTCATAGCAACCCTGTACAAGGTTTCTGAGGCTGTAAATCTTTATGGGAGCAGAAAGCCTCATTTTTCTCCCATGGAACAGTTGGTAGTTTCGAACTGCTGACCTTGCTGTTCGCAGCCCAATT
>NW_006408618.1:10550130-10574470 GCF_000296735.1 Chrysochloris asiatica
GTTCCGATGCATAGTGACACTGTATAGGGTTTCTGAGGAGCAACTGGGGGATTTGAACTACTAGCCTTGTGGTTCACAGTCCAGTGCTGATTCTATAGCACCATACCAGAAGTCCAATGGAATATTGTTGTTGTTATTGTAAGTGTTATCGAGTTGGTTCTTATTCATAGCGACCTGATATAGGGTTTCTGGGGAGTGACTGGTGAGCTTGAACCACCAACCTTGTGGTTCAAACTGACTTTGCAATCCAGCACATTTACCCACAGCATCACACCAGGACTCCAATGGAATATTCCTTAACCATAAAAAGCAATGAAATGTTGATTTATGTTACAACTGGAATGAACCTTGAAGAACATTATGCTAAGTGAAATAAGTCAAACACAAAAGATCATACGTTATATGATTCCGCTTATGTGAAGTGCCCCAAATAAGGTGGTCTTAATGCAGATAGAAAGTAGACTCCTGGCTGCTAAGGTCTGGGGAGGGGATGAGGCAGGGAATGAGACATGACCGTTAATGGGCATGGGATCCTTCGGGGGAGTGATAAAAACATTGGAAAATAGTGGTCATGGGTGGACAGTTCTGTGAGTATCATAAAAACCTTGTATGTATGCGTTAAAAGTCTGAATGTTATGACATGCAAATTTACCTCAATTGAAAAAGTTCACCAAGTTATACATTTGTGACTTGTGCCCTTTGCACCATGCATGTTATGCCGTCATTGTTTTAAATGAAAAGCATTTACTTTACAAGTGAGGATGTCACAACAGAACCACCAGAATGGAAACACTGTGAATGTCTGCTCCTTGTGAGACTGTCACCAAGCATCACTGAGAGCAGGTGTAGAAAAGGTAGGATGGGACCCAAAGGTCCTATGTTAACTTATACTGAAAACACAATCAAATGTAGTTGTTGTTTTTAAATGAAGGGGTTTTGGCTTTTGATGATAATGAAAAATAATATATCTCAGTCATTGTTCAAGGTCCAGCAAATGCTCTGCCTCCACCAGGAAGCCTCCCTCATCCCAGCTCTGAACTCAGACCTGGTCTCACTACCCAGTTGCTATTCATCGCTGGTAGAACTGGCTGCTGTAGTGTAGCCTGTGGCCCAGCATTAGCTGCCTTACCTGGGGTCTGGCTAGACATACAGCATCTCAGGCCCAGACCTGCTGACTCAGGTTTGTTATTTTAACCGTCCTCAGGTGACTCGTGTGAACCTCAAAGTCAGGGAAGCATGCTCTCGATTGGCTTTTCTTTCCATTCGTGTGCAGCCCTCAAAGGAGAGTCTAAGACTGTCTCTGCTGGTCACCACCTGATACACACTCATGAGCATTCGATGATTCGGTGCTCACACCTGCAATCCTGTAAGCAAGGCTGGGTGGTATCAGAACCAAAGCCAACAGCTGCTCTGACACTAAGCCCAGAAGAGAGAGATTGTAGTTTGAGGATGCTTTGGTTAGAGAAGAAAAAAGATCAACTCATGTCCTGTGGAGTGGGGTCTCCAAATACCGTTTCCCAAGAAAGAGAATCAAGGCTCCTGGGAGAAATGACTGATTCTAGGTCTGGGAAGAAAATGTATAAGATAAGGCTTGTACAGATGTACAAGATGTCTCAGGTGATGTGTAAAGGATTCAGGAGTCAAGAAAAGAGACCCACCAGTCAAAGACTGGCAACTTGAGCATCAATTAACATACTAACTGCAGTGGATCAAAAAACATCAAATGTGTTAAAATCCATGCATCCTAATGCACTAAAACAAAACAGAACTCTAATTGGTTACTGTTTGTCTTGGTTATCTAGTGCTGCTATAACAGAAATACCACAGGTGGATGGCTTTAACAACAGAAATGTATTCTCTCAGAGTTTAGGAGGTTAGAAGTCTGAAATCAAGGTGTCAGCTCTCCTGGAAAGTTTTCTCTCTCTGTCAGCTGGGGGAAGATCCCTATATGTTTTCAACATCTATGGGTCTGACATCTCTTGTAGGTCTCTGTGTGCCTTGGCATCCATTGTCTACTGGATCTAGGAAGTTCTCAGTGCAGGGATCATGGATTCAAAAGACACAATCTGCTTCTGCCTCTTCTTTCTTGGTGATGGCAGCTTTCTGCTCTCTACTTGCTTGTTCAGTCTCAAAAGTAATTGACTCATGATACATCCCAGTCTTGTAGAGTGTATCTTACCTTATTAACATAACTGCCACTGATCCTGCCTCATCAGTACCATTGGGGTTTACAACACACAGGATAATTACATCAGAGCACAGAATGGAGGCCAATTACATAATACTGGGGATCATGGCTTAACCAAGTTGACACATATTTGCGGGGGTGGTGGTGGTGGTGGTGGAGAACACAATTCAAATCAGAACACTGTTGGAGAGTGTCTTAGTTTGGGTTCTCTAGAGAAGCAAAACCAGTGAAGTATAAATATATATACAGGATGAACACTGGACAATTAACCTCAAGGTTGGTGGTTCAAACCCACCATCATATTCTTAGAAACCCTATACAGGGTTACTATAGTTGCAACAGACTCGATGGCACTTAATAACAATACACACTCATACACACAGAGGTTTATAGTAAGGAAATGGCTCAAACAGTTGTAGGTGTGAGCAAGTCCTAAGATGTCAGGCTGGGGATCCGATGTCGGGCTGGAGACTTCTGCTGACTTAGGAAGCTGCAGGAGCTGATGACCCCAAGATTGGTAGGTCAGATGGCAGTCTTGTAGCTGCAGAGGTGAATGAGTTCAAGGACAGCAGGTAGGGTGGCAGCCTACTGATGCCTCCCAGGATTGGCAGGCATTACAGCACAACACTGGCTCAAGTACAAAGTACTGGAAGTCGGATGACAAGTCAGATGCAGGATCCAGACCTGACATGAAGTAAGCTTTGCCTCAGTGTCCAATATATTGTAAGCAGGCCACATGCCCAAGGAAAGTTCCTTTAATCAATCAGCTTCTCATAGCAGATCTCATCTTGAGGGATGATCACGTCTTAACTGAGAATCCTGTCCAGTCGTGTTGACATAAAACCTAATTACCATAAAGGGACCAATTTATTATTTTGAAAATAGTATATAAAGAAAAAATGAACGGGTATCCTAGGTATAAAATAGTAGGCAGTGAAATGTGATTCTATCATTCCTCCTTCATTTATAAGCTAAGATATGCCTATGAAGGAGAACTGATAGAATCACTATTTTGAAACCTTTAATGAACCAAAGAATTCAGGTACTGATCACCTACAATATCACAGAGACAACCAGTTATTGTGTACTATCTGTTAGAACAAAGTCCCTGGGTGACATAAATGGTTTGTCCTTGACTACTAATCTAAAGGCTGGTGGTTTAAGCCTGAGCAATGGCACTCTGAAGGTGTTGTCATTTCTACTTATGGGAATTCTCCTGGACTTCTAGCATAGAGTCGCAGAGTTGGATGAGATGTTGGGGACGCAAGACAACAGGACTGTGAAAAAGCAGGTTTAGTAGAAAGCAAAAGTACACTGGGTAATTGAGCGGGTCTGTCTCTTAAAGCCAATGAGATGTACGTCGAACATAGCTGTCTGTGTTCTGTTCAGTGCCACTGAGTCGATTCCAATCCATAGCAACCCTGTATAGGGTTTCCAAGGAGCAGCTGGTGAGCCTGAACCACCGACCTTGTAGTTCAGATGACTTTGCAGTCTGATGCATTAGCCCACAGCGCCACACCAGGACTCCAGCTGTCTAGTGGGTATTTATTCATAAAATGTCCATCTCTGACGTTCACGTAGCTTCTTTTTGTCTTCTTTTTGTTTCCTTTTTTAGTTCTTTTCTTCTACCTGTGGTAGTTGGTGGTTATGGGGGCAGGGTGTGTGTATTTGGGGAGGGGTGTCAGGTCTCCTTCTTCCTTACATCCCTGTACTATCACCTTGTTGTTAGAAGCTGAGCATGTTAACTGTTTGTACCTGGAAGAATATGTGTTGTTGTTAAATCAGTTATGACTCATAGTGACCCTGCATAGGGTTTCCAAAAAGTGATGGATGGGTTTGAATTATTGACCTTTTGTTTAGCAGTCCAGTGCTTATTCTACAGCATCACACCAGGACTCCTGGAAGACTATGTTGTTGTTAAGTGCCGTGGAGTCGGTTCCAACTCATAGCGACCCTGTACAGGGTAGTTTCTGAGGCTGTAAATCTTAATGGGAGCAGAACGCCTCATCTTTCTCCCGCAGAACTGCTGGTAGTTTCGAACTGCTGACCTTGTGGTTCACAGCCCGATTTGTAACCACTGTGCTACCACTGAAATAATACCTGAATCTGATCAAGCTCCAGCTCCAACTACCAATTTGCAGGAAAAACAGGGACAGAGAACATGTCAAATTATACTGTAGAGAGATAATGAACTCTAGATTGTGGCAAATCTGTAGAACAAACAACCCAGTGTCCTCAACAAATAAACTGTGAGGGGAAAAAAAAAAGGGATGGAGGGGGAACTGATAGATTACAATATACTTAAAAGTTACAACAACCAGTCTCAATTTGTGAATTTCATTTGAATCCTGATTCATACTGTTAACAAAGCTATTTATGAAAATTTTCAGACAATTGGGAAATTTGAGCAATAGAAGTTATTGTTCATTTATTCTGATGTGTGATAAGATTGTGTTTATGATGTAAAATACTCCTTTTTGAATGATTTACTGAAACTTTTACAGATAAAATAGTATGCCCTCTAGAATTTGCTTCCAGAGAAGAGGGGATGAGCTAAGTTGATGAGGTGGGTTTGGGGTAGGTTTGCCAATTGTTGGAGTTGAAAGGTGTGTAGCTATATGGTAGCTCATAATATGATTCTATCTACTTTTGTGTATGTTCACAAGTCTCTAAAGTAAGAAAGCTGAAAACAAGCAAAAAAGATCATGAAAGAAAGATGTATAAATAATATGTAAACAAATGTGTAAACATTTAGTTAGCTAGAGGATCCATACTGTAATATTAATGAAATGATCTCTCTTGTTTCATTCTTAGTCTACTTTTTCATAGCCAGATTTTTTGTAATGTAAAACTTTGCCTTCAGAGGTGTTTTATAAACCGAGAGACTCATAGTCCAGCACATGAAGCAGAAAATGAAAAGTTGTTAAAACTCAAGGAAAAGGGGTTGGATACAGAAATGATTATGGCAGATTTTGGATCAGACACAAGCATAGCAGAGTTCCTGCAGGAAGCACACAGATTGGAGGCACAAGGCAGGCTGCAGATGTGTTTGTTCACTACCGCCTGGGAGTGGAAACTGTGTCTGTTTTCCTTCTTCCTCCCTGGTAGAGTCAATTGCTAGAGCAGTGATGCTTAACCCTGGAGCACATTAGGATCACCCCGGAAGCTCTGAAAAAGATCACCCCAGGAACTCTGAAAAAAGATCCCAGGCCCATCAATTAAATCAAGATCTCCTTGGGAGGACTCAGCCCTTGTGGTTTCTAAGGCTCCTCAGGTGATTCTTATGTGCAGCAGGAAGAATCACCATGCATTCAGGCAGCATGAGGATTTCAGCAGATCCATCCACATTTAAAAGGGGCCCTGGTAGTGTTGTAGGATAAGTAAGCATTGGACTGCTAACTGCAAGGTTAGCAGTTTAAGCCCACCAATAGCTCCCAGGGAGAAAGATGAGGCTTTCTGTCCCTGACAAGATTTATAGCCTCAAAAACCTTATCCAGCGTCATTATGAGTTGGAATTGACTCTGTGGCAGTGGGTTTGGTTTGACCCACATTCAGAAGGAGTCCTGGTGGCTCAGTGGATTAACCACAGAATTACTAACTGAAAGGTAGGTGGTTCAAATCTACCAGCCACTTCAAGAGAGAAAGATGTGGCTGTCTGTTTCTGTAAAGATTTATGGTTGGAAACACTATGGAGCAGTGCTATTCTGACCCATATAGGGTGTCTATGAGTTAGAATCAATTGGAGAGCAGTGGGTAGGTCCACATTTAAAGGAGTCCCTGGGTAGTTCAAATGGTTAAGCATCTGGCTACTTATCATATAAGGGGGCTTCAAAAAGTTCATGGGAAAATTATAATGGAAAAATTCCTTTATATTTTAATTCCATTTTTCCATGAGCTGGCTCCTTTGTATGGGTTGGTAGTTCGCGTCCACCCAGAGTGCCTCAGAAGACAAGCGTGGTAATCCACATCCACAAGGTCGTGACCATTGAGAACCCTATGGGGTAACGTTCTACTGTAAAGCACATGGGGTCACCATAATCAGAATCAACTGCAGACTAGTGGTGGTTTGGTTTTGTCCACATTTAAAAACAGCCAGGAAAGCATGCTGGGAATGGCAGCCACTGCCGATAAGTGTCAAATTTGGATTATAAGTGAGGTGCTAGGTGTCAGCGTCATTCTGTTTGTTCTGAGTCACTTGGGTTCATTTGGAGTCACTTTGTCCACTTCTGAATCTGAGTCACTTCTCTGAATCTTTGGGGTGTGGCTGAGATCCTGGGTGGCCGGAAGTTGGCTCCCTCGGGCTCAGCTGTGGACTTCTGTGGCTGCAGGATTTATTTAGCAAGTGCATATGGAGCACAAGAGTAAACAACTGACTGGCTAAGGCCATGGTCTGGACAGAGTTGCAGAGAGAAGGGTTGTGGTGGGGAGCATTGATCCCAAGTAACACCCAGTGGTTAAATGGGTAGCACTGAGCCCAGATTCCATCCTCACAGCAAAAACCCCTCCCTGCAGAGCTGAATAGTGACTCTCACCAGGCCTGCGCCACAGAAGAACTTACACTGGTGAATTGACAGGGAACAGATCAATGTAAAGTGGTTGTGTCAGGAGCCAAAGATCCTGGGCAATTAGACAACATTGCAGCGCTTGAATCTGATTTTCCCCTTAAGTCCGTTCTCAGTTATTGGCTGTGGCTCAGAGCAACAACTCCCCCACTGCCACATCCTTAGCCAGTAACAGATGGGTGGGGTCATTTGGAGTCACTGTGGGCCTTGCTGAGCTGGGGTGGGTGTGGCCTGGCCACCCTGCCCAGCCAGCAGGACCCTATTACTAACAGGCCTGTCTTGGGCCAGTGGGAGGCCTCCACACAGAGTTTGAGACTAAGCTGACCTTCCGCCAGCCTCTTGCTCTGCTCTGGTGTCACTCCACCCCTTGGCCTTCTCTTGCCTCAACCCCACCCAGGTTTACTAGCCCCACACATTGCTTGTGACTCCCTAGCATTGGGGTCCCTCTGGCTTGGCTTTGCTCAAGAACTTCCTCTCAGGAACCTTGCCAGATGTGGCCCAGTATTCCTAGAACCGTGCCCTCTCTGGTTCTGACCCTAGAGAGTGTAGCATCACTTATCTGCTGCCAGATGACAAGGCAGAGATCTATGAGCATGTGAAAGAGCATAGACTCGTAAGTCTTTTCCATGGAAAAGAAGATTCCATATGAGCCAAGAGTAAGGCAGAGTGAGGTGGGAATGAAGGTAGGACCACTGTGGATTATGGACGGTTTCCTGGAGGGAATGGGGCTTGAACCAAGTAGAGAGGACATCAGGATATTGGTGGGAGATAGCCATGTGTGTGTTGAAGGGAGAAGAATCAGGGGCCCTGCTGACAGGAGAGGTGGGCACTGAGAACACTTATGTACAAGGGTGATGCCCCAAACCCCTAGAAACCCTGGCTAGGTTTTAGTTGCTAGGTTGTCGGGAGGTCTGGGGGATCCAGGGAAAGGACAGGGTAATTAGGAGGAGAGGAGGCAAAAGTGGTGGTGGGGGGTCTCGGTTTGGAGCAATTTAACAATCAGATTAAAATAATTCAACATTTGAACAACCAGTAGGGCCATAGGTGTTGTGTATCGACTGACTCTTTGCTGAGGCGGGTGGTGGGCAGTGCCCTACCTGTGAGATGTGAGACCAGCTTCCAGACCCTCAGTTGGGACCCCTTAGCAGAATACATGTCTGTAGGAGGACACAACTGTGAGTCAGAAGTTGCTGTTTTTCCTTCCTTCTTGGAACAGATGGTGTGTCCCAGCTTCGTACAGAGAGGACCCTGTGGGCACTCACACCTGGGGCCATGCTCCACACAAGAGCTGCTGGGAGTCTCCACATCACTGCCTCCAATTCTGCCACTATCAGACTTCTGGTGATTCTGATTCTGCTGGGCTTGTGAAGTTAGAGGAAATCCCAGGGACAATGTGCATAGAGTCTAAGACTTGTCTAACCTCATTTAGAGCCAGGAAAAAAAAAAATCAAAGGAGTATAACTGGGACATGATGATTGTTGATCTAACCTTTGTCATTGAGTTTGGCTTCTCCAGAAATACTCTCACCAGAAAGTTGTAAAGACCTTGCGGGGTGGGAAGCCTTCCTCTTTAAAGAACACATGTAGATTCAGGGGCAGTAGATTGCAGTTGTCACATAGGAAGTCTTGACTGAACCAGGAACCCTGACTTCAGTGACTGGTGGGAGTAGAAGTCCCAACACTGTAGTTGTAGAGCCAAGCAAGCCCTGAGCTTGGAGCTTAGTCCAACCAAGTGAGAGTTGTGGTTGGGGCTCAGAACCAACTGGGCTGACTGAAGCAGGGAATGAAACTTCTGAGTGAATGTGTGGAGCTCAGACAACAGCACCAATGTGAAGGCTGGTGAACCACACTGGGGAAATGAGCAGGTCCCATAGCTGGCAGCAGGAGACAACCCAGCTGCACCCAGGGCATGCTATGGTTGGGACACCACTGAACATGTCATATTGCTTTCACAAAGGGTCCCTACATCTCACTGCCATGGCCAGAAATATGTTATTTTATATCCTTGCATCTTTGCCTTCAGAATTTAGAGTCGCCAGTTGACAAGATGTATGCAAGGTCTAGAAGGACTGGTGAGAAACAGGAGCACTGAAGGGCTCTTACCCTCCAGAGGGGCTGATGGATTTCTGCCAAGACTCACAGAAGTGGACTTCCTTCCAAGAGGGAAGGGCTGCTGGAATGTTGGCAGCCAAAACAAACAAAGCAACAGCGACAAATGCCCACTGTAGACCAAAGGAACAATCGTGTAGATGGAAACAGTGCCGATGCAGTTGAGAAGCAAAGATAGGAGCTAGCTTTATATTTAAATGTAGAGAATGTTGAGATGATAGCATCACCTCACAAGGGAATGAAGGAGCAAAAGGTAGGTGGATTCTACATCAACACAAAAAATGCTACATTTACTGGGAGGTGAGGAGCTATGCTCTACAGAGACATTTAAATATTTCTCACTTTTTTCCCTTCAGAGAGTTTGCTTTTCTGATGGCACACTCCTATCTCACACAGACAGGGTGGGTGGGTGGCCTGTGGAGACCACATCAGAGGTCAGTTCAGGCACTAGGTTGTATGGTGATCTAGTGGTTGTGGCTGGTAGGTGTGGCTGGTGTTCCCTCACAATTGGTTGTGACTGGTGGGTGAGGGGACACTTAATAGTAACAAAAGAGTGGACCATGAATGACTTCTGGGAGCCCGGAACACCCTACCATTGTGTGCAAACACAATAAGTTGTCTAGAGCAACTTTGGGTCAATGCATCCAATTCAATTACACTTCAACTCTATCCTGTTCTACTTCTGTTCTGACAACATTGCAAAGGAAATAGTTCTTTCTTTGACCCTAACTACCAGAAGCTGGATCAGATCTTACAAGTTAAAGGACATGGTCCTCAAGATAGCCAAGTCTGCCCCAAACTGCAGACATTAGCCTCAAACTTGGGGCTCCCCACTACATCCTCACTTCTGTTGTCTGTGAATTTAGGGTTTCCCACTATCCTCTCAAGATATTAGCCATGAGTTCAGGGTTGCAAGCCCTCATCACTTATTTCTCTGGGTTTGAAAATTTGCTAAATGACTCTCAGAACTCAGGAGAGTGATTACAGTTTTAGTACTGCAAAAAGAATACAAATGAAGAGATCTACAAGGTGAGGTCTGTGAGGGCTCCCAGCCCAGAGCTGCCATGTCCCACCCCTGTGTACTGATGTCTCTCACCAACCAGGAAGCCCGTGGGGCTTTAGAGAGCATTCATACTGGATTCTCATTACATAATCATGATTAACTGAATATTGTACATAGTTTAACGCACCCACAGGTCCCCTCCCTTGAGATCAGGTTAATATCACCTGTTGGGTCTTTCTGGCCTGGCCAGTCCCTACCCAAGAGTCCCCTTATTAGCATAATTTAGGTAGTCTGGAGCCCTTATCAAAGGCCCTTCAATCACTGGGGAAATTCCACAGTTTTAGAGGTAATCTCTCAGGAACCAAGTACAAAGACCAAATTCTTTGGGTAAAGTAAATTGTAAACCCTGCATATGAGTTCGTTCATCCGATGAAAACCACAGCTTTAGAACAATATTCCCCAAATGCTGTCATTTTCTGATGTCTCTAAAGCCTGGCGTTTGGTGTTGTATGCCATTTAGTTGGTCGGAATCACATAGTGACCCTGTTTCTGAGGCTGTGAATTTCTACAAGAACAGAAAAGAAAGCTTCGTCTTTCTTCCGAGGAATGGCTGGCGGTTAGTAACCCAGATCATTAATAACCCACTATGGGACCAGGGCTCCTCTGAAGCCTGGGAGATGCTCTAAAAGACTCATTTCTGCCTATATCCATCTATTCAAGCCCTTTCAACAGCCTTCTCTTCTGTCCTCTCTCACCTTACCAGGGTGAGTCATTTAGCTCCAACCTCCCCTTACCCAGGGCCAGAGTGATACACCCAGTTCTTTGATTCAAACCCCATCCCAAGAAAAGTTTCCATTTCTCCCTGGTCTTCTCAATCACAGTTAATGACATTTCTTTTTTGCTAAAAAGGGAGGACTCTATAGTGGTTAAGCACTGGATTCAAATCCTAGGTCCTCCACTTTCTAATTGTACAACCTTAGGGTGGTGGTAGAGGTTATGTGCCATGGAATTGGTTCCAACTCATAATGAGCATGTTTCCGAGTCTGTAAATCTTTACAGGTGCAGAAAGCCTCATCTTTCTCCCACGGAACAGCTGGTAGTTTCCAACTGCTGACCTTGAGGTTAGCAGCCTGATTCATAACCACTACACTACCAGAGCTCCTTAATTGTACAACCTTAGACAAATCAATTCAACTCTGTGCCTTGATTTCTTTGTAAAATAGGGACAGTAATTCCTATTTCATAGAAGTGTTGTGACATTTAAGTAGTTGAAAAGATATCGAGGGCTTAGAAGAGCACTGAGCTAACAATGAATGTTACTGTCATTTTTCTGGTTGTTAAGAACGATCCTTTACGTCTCTCTTTTCTGGTTGTTAAGAACGATCCTTTACGTCTCTCTTTCACACACCACATCCGGTCTAATAGCAATTCTTACCATTCAAATAACCATTGTCAATTACATAGCCCAAGCTGACCACCTCTCATCATCTCTATTGCTACCAGCCTAGTTCAAGACATATTGCCACATGTAATGGACTCCTAACTGGTCTTTCTGCTGAACTGATGATTGTAAGGTCTACAGTTCAAACCCACCAGCGGCTCTGGGAGAAAGATGAGGCTGTCTGTTCCCATAAAGATTTACAGCCTCAGAAACCCTATACAGCGTTGTTATGAGTCAGAATCCACTGGTCCGCAGTGAGTTCCCCCATCAGTGCTCTGAGATCCCCCATCAGTGGTCTAACTAGCAGCCAGAAGGAAGATTTAAAAATGTAAATCGGATCGCTATCCTCCTAGTCACAATCAGAGCAAAACTCTTGCCCTAAGTGATCTTCCTAAAATCACAAAATGAGCGCATGTGACTGACTGGTTATGACTCATGCTGCTAATCTCATGGTCAGCAATTTGAACCTACCAGCTGTTCCGTGTGAGAAAGATGAGGCTTTCTGCTTCCTTATAGATTTATAGCCTTGGAAACCCTCTGCAGGGTCGCTGTGAGTCGGAACTGACTCCATGGCACACCACCACTAAGATCACAAAGCCTACCTTTTCTGACCCTTAACCACTGGCGCTGCAGGATAATGCGCTGTACTACAAGATCAGTTTGAACCGCAAGGTCGGTGGTTCAAACCCACCAGCCGATCCTTGGAAAACTCCATACAGGGTCGCTATGGGTCAGAACCGACTCAACAGCACTTCACAACAACCCACCCTGGAGTACTGGTGTGGCGCTATAGAATCAGCACTGGACTGCTAACTGCAAGATCGGCAGTTCAAATCCACCAACCACTCCTCGGAAACCCTATCCAGTGTTGCTATGTGTCAGAACGGCCTTGATGTCACTTAGAACAACACCCTCTCTACTACTCCCCTCCCTCCCTCTGCTAGGCTATCCTGAATGTCATTCACCTTTTCCTTCACCCCTGTTTCCCCTGTGCCTAGAATAATACCACCTTCGTACTCCCACATTGGCCATATGCACTGCAAAGGTTGGTGGGCTGCCAGGACAGAGTCTCTGTGGGTTTAGATGGACTATTCCCACCCGACTTGAAGCAGCGCTAGGAAAGCACCCAGGCAGAGGTGAGAGCCACAACACTCTTCATTCTACAAACCTCCCTCCCCTTCTCCGAGTTTTTCTCTGCTCTACAGTGGGGGGCAGTTGCTAGGGAAACCATCCCTTCACTTTTTGGGAGGCTTGCACAGGTAGGGTGAGCGTGGGCGGTTTCCCGTTTGACTGAACGTGGTTGCAGGGAGTGGCCAATAAAGGGCAACAACAGCTCAGCGAATAAATTAATGATTCCAAGTAATGTTTAACCAAGGGCTCTTAAGACATCTACCGGTAATTGTTGTGCACACCTATTGATTCAGTGCACTGGCCCAGAACGTAGACAGCTGGAAAAATGAAAATTCCCATTGAAATAATTCATGCTATCATCTCCGTTCCCGCTCTTGGCATTACTACGATTACAGTTTCTTCTTTTGCTAAAGTCGACTCATTCCAGGTACATGAATGATAGCAACCTTAAACTGATCTTGGCGCCAGACTTCGTTTCACTCCCGGTCCTGAGAGGCTGGAAAACGGAGAGGCGTGTAGCTCCCTTTATGCCCACGAGGTGGCGCAGGCGCCACATTTTATCCGGAGGCTGGTGCCTAAGAACCACGCTTGACAATCAGCAGCTGGAAGACGCCGGCGGCTCGATCCCGAACCTATGCCGGTTACAGTGACCTTCCCCTCAGCTCAGGTTCTAACCAAGTCCCTCCCTTTGCATTCCAGCAACGATTCTCTGTGTGGATTCACATCTAGCAAAGCAGGCTTCAAAGCTTTGGACTTAGGCTATGGATGTGCTGAACTGGGAATAAGCAGGGTGAACACTGGAGTGGGGCAAAATGAGGTGCTGCAAGGTGATCAGTGGCCAGGCTTCTTGGTATTCTTGTGGAAATGCGGGAAGAATAGGAATGGAAGGTATGGGAGGCTTTCCCGGTGAAGGGAACCCAAGGAGAAGGGGGAAGTAGGACTACACACCTTTGCCAGACAGCGCCCAGACCATCTAGACCAGAGGGATGGCTCTCGGCTCCTCCTTTTCTCCCACCTTGGGTACAGTTGCTTGGCAACGCTTAGAAATCCAGAATCTCAGAAACTTCTCCGGTTGTAACAGGAGCCCCTTGTGTTCCTGCTCCGATGTCCAGACCGGTACAATGAACACCATGCCCAGTTCAACCTGGTTATCCGCTTGTGGCGGTGTGGGGAAATGGCGCAGAAGGAACGCGCCCAGGAATTTTGGACAAAACATTCTTTGGAGTATGTGTTTGAGGTCACAAAACTGTCTTCTGCTCCGTTGGTATAGCCACACAGCACCTCCGATGCTTCTCTGCAGACAGGGCTCTTGAGAGCAGCATCTGAGTAATGTGCCCCGAGCTAATTTTTATAAAATACGGATCCCCACCATTTTATCCTTAAAGGTTCTAATTCTGAAAGGGTAGGATCTGGCCCTAGAATCTGCATTTTAAGCCATTCCTCTTCCCTCCCCCAGCTTCCCCTGCAGGAAACTCAGCATGGTGGGTAGGCCTGGTGGAGAAATGTCAGCTAAAATCTTACTGTGGGGATGGATGGTGGGGAACTCTGAGTCAGAAGTTCTAAGCAGTCTGGCTTGGTGTCGCTTCAGGCTTTTCCTGTAGCATTGTGCCCCACACCTCTTCTTTTTCTGACCACTGGACAATGTTGAAGGAGCCCTGGTGACTTGGTGGCTAGGTGTTAAGTTGCTAACCACAAAGTCAGTGGTTTAAACCCAGTTCAGGAGAAAGATGAGGCTGCCTGCCCCCATAAAATTTGACCGTCTTGGAAACCCTATGTAGAGCCATTAGGAACCAGAATGGACTTGAATGGCAGGGGATTTCACTGGTTGAGTCTGATTCTTTCAGAAGGTAAGCGCTTCCTAGTGTCATTTTGGCCTTTTAGGAAACCCCAAACACTTGTGCAGCATTGGATACGTTCTTGTAACAAATTGTTTTCATTGCATAGCCATTCTTAAAGAATCTGTATTCTGCTACTACCTCTTTTTCTTCTCTTAAATGCAGGAGTTCTGATTTGAGGCCAAACTACCCCTACCACACCCACTTCAACCCTCTGAGCCTCATGGATTCTCAATCTCAGGGTTGTCAATTACAATTTCTTTCTCCCCCTCATGGCTTCAGAGGAGCAAGTCTGTTTTTGAAAACAATAATTTAGAAAATGCCTAAGTTTCTTTAGCTATACAACGGCCTTAACATAAGTCAACTTTTCTGAGGTTTTTCTTCCTACTATTTTCACAGCTCACCCTCCTGTCTTAGAAGGTTGGCAGACAATGAAATTATTTCAAGAGTCCTCAATGTGGTGGTGTTTCATTATTGCATTTTAAGAGCAGTGTTTTATAATTGCCTCGATAAAACAAGGCATGGCATCTGTGAGAGTGAACCAACAACACGTTCCCCCGGTGTCTGCCCTCTAATAACCCCGTGGGATGTGCAGCCTCAGGAAGGAATCATCACAGAGCATTAATAAGGTGGAAGGCTGAGTTCTGGCGCCGGGAACACTTCAGAGACACAAGCAATAACTAGGCCAGACAGGCCCGTTGTTTTCATGCTTTGAGAGAGAAGTGAGAAGTGAAAATTGGTTTCTTTACCCTCACAAACCTCATAGCAGCAAATACTAGGTCTTGCTCAGAATTTCCTCAGATGTCACATTCTTAAGACACAGCACAGTTGAATTGAGAGAAACTGTTATTTGTGAGGGTTCAGGAAAATGACTCTTCTCTCAGCTCTGGCTTCTGGGTGAGATTTGAGAACATGGGGGTGGGGATGTCACAGCAGAACTCTAACTGAATCTAGAAACCTCTGGAGGACAGGAGGGTGTGGTCATGGTATACTTCAGCCATTTTCTAAAAATTATATTTTGAAGTTAAATGTGACAATGATTTTTGCAGTATTTGCTGGGTCTTCAGGAAAGAGATAATGTGTTTACTTCTTCATGAGGTTGTGGAGAGGGAGTTGCTAAACGTTCTGGAATCATCTCTGCTACAGCTGCAGGAATAGCAGTTAGGTTTTATTTGCAGTAACAGAGAACTTGCTCTAAGGTGCTATGGGCTGTCTGGGACCTCACTGGCTGAGCAGAGCTGCCACCCTAGACCGCACAAAGGGACTACAATGGGTACACACAGGGATCTCCAGATTTCCGGGCAACAGCTGGTCTTCAGGAAGATGAGCTCTTCCACATTTGCTTTTATTGTGGCGCTGTGGGTTAATGTGCAAGACTGCAAAGCCGTTTTGAACTGCAAGGTCCGCAGTTAAAGCTCACCAGCTGCTCCTTGGAAACCCTATACAGGGTTGCTATGAGTCAGAACTGACTTGACCGCACTTAACAACAACAACAAATACCAGGAGCTCTGGTAGCATAGTGGTTATGAATTGGGTTGTGAACCCCAAAGCCAGCAGTTTGAAACTACCATCTGCTCCATGGGAGAAAGATGAGGCTATCAGCTGTCATGAAGATTGACATCCTCGGAAACTCTGTACAGAGTCACTATGAGTGGGAACCGACTCCACGGCACATAACAACAACAACAAATACCAGGAGTCCTGGTATGGCACTGTAGGATAAAACACTGCAGTCGGTTTGAACTGCAAAGTTGGTGGTTCAAACTCAATAGCCACTCCTTGAGTTACTATGGATCAGAACTGACTTGACGGCACTTAACAAAAACAACAACAGCTAAGTGCCAAGTGTTCCATGTTCACTTCTTGAGATCCCTCCACTGGGAGGTGTCAGTGTTCTAATAATCTCTTACTAGTTAAAGAAAGGGAGGCTGAGGAAGACTACAAGACTGGTTCCCAACCTCAGTGAGATACTGCCTATCTCCACTTGTTGTTATGTGCTGTGGAGTTGGTTCCGACTCTTAACCCCACTAGGATGGCGATTATCCACAAAACAGAAAATGACAAATGTTGGTAAGGACGTGGAGAAATTAGACCCTTCCTCCTTCACTGGTGGGATTGGAAAGCAGAATCAATGTTGTGGAAAACAGTCTAGAGGCACCTGGAAAAGTTAAATCTAGAATTACCATTGCTGTTGTTAAGTGCCATCAAGTAGGTTCTAATTCATAGAGACCCTGTATAGGGTTTCCAAGAAGCAGCTGGTAGGTTTGAACCACCAACCTTGTAGTTTGCAATCTGGTGCTTGTCTTACAACACCACATATAACCCAGCAATTCCACTCCTAGGTATGTGCCCCAAACACTTGAAAAGCAGGGACGCAAACAGATGTTTGTACACCGATGTTTGTTGCAACATTATTCACTATAGCCAAAGATGGAAACAATCCAGATGTCCACCAACAGATGAGTATTGTTGTTGTTGTTGGTTCTGACTCTTAGCAACCCTCTATAGGGTTTCTGAGGCTTTAAATCTTTGTGGGAGCAGAACGTCTTATTGTTCTCCTGTGGAGCAGCTGGTAGGTTCAAACGTAGACGAATAGATAAACAAAACTGGTATCTACCTTTTGTTGTTGTTGTTAGGGGACAACCTAACATGCACATGTTAGCATAGCAACCTAACATGCACAACAAAATGAAACACTGCGTGGTCCTGCACCAAACAATGGAATATTATTCAACCATAAAGAGAAATGAAGTTCTGAGACATACCACAACATAAATAAACCTTGGTAACTAGTAACGTGAGTCAGACAAAAAAACAGGCAGTGTAGAATTTCATTTATATGAAATATCCAGAATAGAGGAATGCAGAGAAACAGAAAACAGATTAGTGATTATCATGAACTGGGGGCGGGCATGAGGAGTTATTACTTCATATGCATTGAGTTTATGTTCGGAGTGATCAAAAGGTTTTGGAAATGGATAGTGGTAAAAGTTATATAACATTGAGAATGTAATTATGTTGTGAATAATAGACTTAAAAATGGTTAAAATAATGAAATGTTTGTTATATGTATTTTACAATTAAGAACAACAAAAAAAAAGGTCCAAGTCACAAAATCCTGCTGAATGTGGCCCTCACCTGGGTATCAAAAGCACTTGGTTAGTAAGTGTGTACGGAAGGATGGAAAAGGACTTGGTTAGTAAGTGTGTACGGAAGGATGGAAGAGGACTTGGGGAACCAAAGCCAGGTTTTGTGACTCACAATCCAACACTTCTACAACATCACAGTGAAAAGCCAGGACAGTGATCTTCAGTTTTTTCATTGAAGACTCAGGAAATTTGGCCCCACCTACTCTGCTTTAATTTCCTATGGAACTGCTTAAGTCAACCATCATTTATTTCATGTCCTAAACCGAAGAACAGACTCTACAGTTATAAACAGACACATTACAAAAGAGAAGTTCTAGCCCCAGGGAAAGACAAGTACCTATAGGACAAGTACCTACAAAAGCCTACTACTAAGGCATCCCAGAATGGCATATTACAGTTGCTGTTGTTGTGTGCTGTTGGGTCGATTCTGACTCATAGCAGCCCATATAGGACATAGGAGAACTGCCCCATACATAGAGCTTCCTAGGCGGCAGGCTTTACAGCAGTAGATTTTGCCCCAGGTTTTTCTCCTACACAGCCACGGGGTATGTTTGAACCATGCATCTTTTGGTCAGCAGCCAAGATGTTTACCCATTGCTCCACTAGGGCTCCTTATTTTATAGATGGAGCTAGAGAAAACCAGATGTTCTCACTCTTATTTGGTACTTGTCTGAAGACCGAGCAAATGACAGAGGGCATGATTCTGGGCCAAGCAGAACACGCTTTGCTTCTGAAACCTGTGGAACCTTTCTTTGGTCCTTCAATGTGATAGACAGGGACTGAAACCTGTAGAACCCACTGAAATGTATTTGGCAAAATCAAGGAGTAGAAGTGGTAGTCTTCAGGAAGCTCATCTTCATTTTGTGAGCAACACAAAAATGAAATGGGAAGACAACTGAAGTCTTGCCAGAGTGGTTTTCTAGACACACACACACAAAGAACATTAAAGAAAATGCATGACATGAAATGAGAAGACATTATGAATTCTAATAAGAAATGCATTGGTCAGATATTCTTGCACTTCATTTGAGACCTGGTTCGGGCATTACTTCCTCCAGAGAGGCTTTAACAACAAAACTTGCATCTAAGCTCTTTCCCTTCTCTAACCTCATCTAAAGTTGTTATCATTCTGATCGTCCATTTCACGTGTCAACTTGGCTAGACTTGGGATCCCAGTTGTTTGGCCAAATGCCAGTCTAGTTGCTGTCATAGAGTAGTTGCACATGATTAAGTCTTTGGTAGAACAGGTTACCTTATATCAGTGTAATGTAATTATGTCACATTTATTGTAATGTCCTTGGTTGGTGCAAATAATTAAAGCGTGAACTGAAAGTTTGGAGGTTCAAGTCTACCCCGAGGCCCCTTGGAAGAAAGGAGTGACAATTTACTTCAGAAAAATCAGCCACTGAAATCAGCACAGTTCTGTTCTGACACACGTGGGGTTGCCTTGAATGGGAATCAACTTGATGGCACCTGGCCCCGGTTAATGTAATCTAATCCATCAATTGATGTCATACTAGTGTAGGGTGGAAGGAACTCTGGTAGCGTAGTGGTTACGAGTCAGGCTGCGAACTGCAAGGTCAGCAGTTTGAAACTACCAGCTGTTCCACAGGAGAAAGATGAGGCTTTCTGCTCCCGTAAAGATTTACAGCCTCGGAAACCTGGTACAACAGGGTCGCTATGGGTTGGAACCAACTCCACGACACATAACCACCAACTACCAGTGTAGGGTGGATTCTAAACCAAATAGCTTATTAGTTCTCAGAACACCAGAGCAGACACAGAGAAAACACACATGGAAAACACACATGGGGGAAGATAGAGGACCTGTGAGGATTACCTACAAGCAAAGTTATGCTGACTCAGAGAGTGATTCAAGAAGGAATTGAGATGGTCTCAATTCCTGATATGGACTTTTAGCCTCTAGAACTATGAGAAAATAAATTTCTGTTCCTTATGGTATTTCTGGCCCAACAGTGCTAGGTAACTAAGAGAGTAATGGATAGTGCTTCAAACAATCCACTGTCATATTTGACTTTTTCCAAAGCACAACTGAGGTTAGGAATTGCATCTTGTATGAGAAGAAGGATAGTGCCTAGCACTTCACCACTTTTAGACCCAGGTAAGAGGGGTCCTGGCTGTAGGAGCAACACTTTCAGGGGCCCATCTCTGGTCCTCTTATACTTTATACAGACCATCTTCCCTTTTAGACCATGCTCCAGCGACCCAGTGCCTACAGAGACCCCTTTCCGAGTCTGTCCTCCTAGGGTGGATTATGCTGCTGTATGTATGGTCCTTTGTCCATGGACTAGCCAAAAGACAACTCTTTGCGGCTGGAATGACAGAGTTTTAGTGTGGAGCCGGGTGTTCACATAATTGTATGTGAGGGCATGTGTGGTACAGCACTGAGTGGGATGACAAGGAAGTCAGTTACAGGCTGCACCAGGGGCCAGCTCACCCTCTTCCACCATAGTCTAGTATGGAGTCCTAGGGAGGCCAAGAAGTCTACATGAGAACTGGACTTGCAGCTGCATGCTCTTCTGAGGCACATTACAGGACAATACCAACAGAGAGTTACGGTGTGGAGACATCTTATGGGCAGAGGTTGTTTGGCTCAGAGTGAGAGGGCACAGGAATGTGTGTTTCCATTGGTACTCTTGTCCCAGCCTCACCGATGTTCAAGGCAGCCTGGATTATGTTTTAGCCAACTCAATTGCTCAAAGCTCTTTTTAATTCTCATCTTGCTATTGGAAACCCTATACAGAGTCGCTATGACTCAAACTGACTTGATGGCACTTAACAACGACAATCTGGTGCCATAAATAACCTTGGTGAAACAGTAGTTTAACCACTTGACTGCTAACTGGAGGGTCAAGAGTTCAAACCCACCAGTCACTCTGTGGGAGAAAGATGTGGCAGCTGGTTTCTGTAAAGATTGTCGTTGTTTAAGAGCTGTTGAGTGGTTTCAGTTCATATCCACCCTGTATAGGGGTTCTGAGGACAAATTGGTGAGTTTGAACTTCTAACCTTGCTATTCAAACCTACCTTTCGGTTCAGTGCTCATCCTACAGCACCACACCAGAACTCCTCTGTAAAGATCACAGCCTACAAAACCCTAAGGGGCAATTCTACTCTGTACTAAAGGGTCACTATGAATTAGTATCAACTTGACATCAATGGATTTGGATTCTTATAATGCTGTATTGTGTAAAACACAGTATAACTTCATCCTTGTAGATACTACTAATTTAAAATTTGGGTAAATGCCCATGGTTAAGTCAACTCTCTCTTACACTGCTTAAAGGAAAAAAATTATCAAGAAAATTCAGAGCACATACCAGTGTGCAAGGGGAATGTTAGATTTAATTTCAAAATCAGCACAGTAATTGTTGGTATGCAAATGGTGCTGTGAACTATAAATGAGTCGTCTGTTATTTGAAGGAGGTTAAACAGGATCTCTTCTTAGAAGGACTTGGGAGGATTCTGTGTTGTTGAAAGGTAGCAAATTGCATTTGGTCATTATTATGGATTGAATTGTATGACCCCAGACTATGGTTTGTAAATCCTGACCTCCATACCTGTGGTTTTGCTCTACTTGGAAATGGGTTGTCTTTGCTAGGCTAATGAGACTGGATTAGTCTAAGGTGTGTTTTAAATTAATCTCTTTTGAGATATAAAAGAATTAAACAAGCAAACAAAAGAAGCAGAAATGGTGAAGAGAGATACCAAGTCACATGAAGATTGCCAGCTCAAAGAGATACCGACCTTTTTTCCTCCAGAGCTGACAGAAAGAAAATATCTTTCTTTAGCGCCAGCACCTTGAATTCTTACTTCTGACCTCCGAAACTGTAAGAACACAAATTTTTGTTTGTTAAAGCCACCCACTTGTGGTGTTTCTGTTATAACAACACTAGGTAACTAAGTCAGTTATCATCAGCAATAATTACTGACTCCTTTGAAGCTTAACACCAGGTAACATTATTTAGGTATTTACGTCAGGCTAAGCCCTTGGTTGAATGTTTTCCAAGCGTGTAGTTCTCATAACTGCTTTATGAAGCAGTTGTGTTGTTATTAGGTGCCGTGGACTCACACAACCCTGTGCACAACAGAATGAACCTTGTTCACAATTGTGTCTGAGCCCATTGTTGCAGCCACTGAGTCAATCCTTACAAAAGTTTTCCTCTTTTTCATTGACCCTCTATGTTACCAAGTATGATGACCTTTCTAGGAACTGGTCCCTCCTGAAAACATGTTCAAAGTTCTTGAGATGAAGTGTCACCAATCTCAAGTCGAAGGAGAATTCTGGCTACACTTCTTTCAAGATAGAGACTTTTGTTCTGGCAGTTTGTGGCATTTTCAATATTCTTCACCTACATCACAATTCAGGAGCTCTGGTACTGTAGTGGGTTATGAGTTGGACTTCTAACTACAAGGTCAACAGTTTTAATCTACCAGTCACTCCGCAGGAGAAAGATGAGGCTTTCTGCTCCTGTAAAGATTTATAGCCTTGTATACCCTGTGCAGACAGGGTCACTATGAGTCAGAACTGACTTGAGGGCACACGACAACCATCACATCAAAATTCAAGGGCATCACTTCTTCTCCAGTCTTCCCTATTTATTGTCCACCTTTCGCGTGTAGATGACGCAATCGAAAACACCATGGCCTGGATAAATGCCAAGCTCAATTTAGTCCTCAAGTGATACCTTTGCTCTCTAGCATTTTAAAGAGGTCTTTTAATGCAGGTTTTCCTAATGCAATAAGTCATTTGATCTCTTTTATATGTTTATTATTACTATGTTTTTAAACTTCTTATTGTGACTTGAATGAAGGCGTACAAAGCAGGTCATCAGTTTTACATCTAACAAATCACACATTTTGTCTCATCTCAGTGATTGCAATCCCCTCCATATAACAAGGGTTATCTATCGCACTTCCTCTCTGTGGTTCCTATTTCTATCCCACCCTCCTTTCCAACCCCTCTGAACCTTATCACCAGGGAAACATTGCCCTTTTGATCTTGAACGGTTGACTATTCCATGCTGAGCTTACTATGCTGTTGTTTGTTGTTAAGTGCCATAGAGTCAGTTCCAACTCATAGTGACCCTGTATAGGGTTTCCAAGGTGCAGCTGGTGAGTTTGAACCACCAACACTGAGATTCAAACAGTCTTGCAGTCCAATGCTTATCCTACAGCATCACACCAGGACTACACTAGTGTTGTTGTTCGCCCTATTTATCTATCTACCACTTGGTTAAAAATGAGGTCACTAGGGTGAGTTCCATTCCAGACCTGAAGGGTGGCTGAGGGTTAGTTCTGGGTTCCTCCAGACTTTTTCTGACCAGTAAGCCCAACCTTTTCTTTTTTTTTTTTTTAATAATTTTGAGGGTTTTTTTTCCCCCACATTGTCTCCCAGTCTGTCTGGAACCTTCTAATGTGATCACTTTCAGAGCAATTGGTAATGGTAATACAATCTAATTCTTCTGGTCTCAGAGTTTAGAGACTGATGTTCATGTGTTCCCTTAATCCACTGGAATAATTGATTCCAAGCATCTTCAATTTTCATCACTAGTCTTTCTTCCACACATGGAAAGACCAAGAGTTGCACCTTAGATGGCAACTCATGAGCTTTTAAGATCCCAGTCACTACTCGCCAAAGCAGGGTGTAGAACATTGTTTTTGTGGATTACATTATTACAATTATGTTATTACGGTTGACCATGGTGGCCCTTGAGACTATGGTCCTGAGGACCAGGAACTCGTTGCCTCAAGGTGTTTGGCAATGTCCAGGAAGTTTTCATCATTTTGTCCCCTGTATGCTTGGTGTGGCACTGTAGCATAAGCACTGGATGGCTAACCTCGAGGTCAGTGGTTTAAACCCACCAGCTGCTCCAAGGAAACCGTATACAAGGCTGCTATGAGTCAGAACCAACTGTATTGCACTTAACAGCAACAGCGTGCTCCACCACAGGTGTGGCAATGTAGAATAAACCCTGGACTGCTCATCACAAGGTGGGTGATTCAAGACCACCAGCCACTTCTCAGAAACCCGATACAGGGTTACTATGAATCAGAACTGACTTAACGGCATTTAACAATGACCATGTTGCACTACATTCATAGGTGTGTTTGCAGCAAAGGTAAATACCTATGTGCAGACATCCTCTGTTAAACCCTTATGTATCTGTGGGCATACTCCCACTCTCCCTCCCACACCTGTTCGGCCTGTTGAGCTGTCCATCTATCTACCTCAGAACACTCTTGTTGCAGGGTTATGCATGTAACAGTATTTATCCCATCCCATTTAACCCTTGCATTCCTTCCTGTGTCTTCACCTGTCTTCACCATTCTTCTGCCAACCTCTCCCATCTTCCATGTTAACATGCATCTACCCTCTAGCCAGTGAATTACTCTTTCTTCCCTCCCACCCCTGGTAACCATCAAATAATGCTTCTTGTAACTTGAAAACCTTTTCTTGAGTGTTTACAATCATGGTCTTATACAATATTTGTCCTTTTGTGATTGACTAACTTCATTCAGCATAATGTCTTCTAGGTTCATCCATGTTATGAGGTGTTTTCAAATTCATTGTTATTCTTCAACACTGCATAGTAATCCATTGTTTGTATGTACCAAAGTTTGTTTCTCCATTCTTCCATTGATGGGCAATTGGACTGTCTCTATTTTTTTGCTATTATGAATAGTGCCGAGATGAACATGGATGTACTTGTGTAACTACTCTTATTTCTTGGGAATGTATACCATGTAGAAGGGTTGCTGGATCATAAGGAATTTCTATTTCCAGCTTTCTGAGGAAGCACCATACCATTTTCCACAGTGGTTGCACCATTTTACAATCCCACCAGCCACATAGGAGGGTTCCTTGCCAGCATTTGTTGTTTTCGGTTTTTTTGAACTTTGCT
>NW_006408618.1:10575810-10576312 GCF_000296735.1 Chrysochloris asiatica
TTATGGGAGCAGAAAGCCTCATCTTTTTCTCACAGAACAACTGGTAGTTTCGAACTGCCGACCTTGAGGTCAGCAGCCCAATTCATAACCACTGTGCTACCAAAGCTCCTTTTGTATAGGGTATAGTTTTCTATAAATTTTAGAGACTAGTCTCTTGTGTAATATGTCATTGCAAAAAAACAACAACAGTATCACTAGCTACTCCTCAGAAACCCTATACAGGGTCACTATGAGTTGGAACTGACTCAACATACCACAGTATGACAAACTGACACAGGAGTGGTAATCCTCAAGAGGAATGGGGTATAAAGTACATTTGCTCCATGACAGAATGATAAGAGTTCACAAATGGTGATACATCATACAGTAGGAACAGAAATTTGGAAAAAAAAAAAAAAAAAAAGACGTTGATAGTACTGTAAGTACCATAACTTTTCCCAAACTGAGAATTGCCCTCGTGTGTGTTTCTAGTATACTATATATAGTCCTAATCAGGCTCTAT
>NW_006408618.1:10578337-10594739 GCF_000296735.1 Chrysochloris asiatica
TGGATATATTGGGTCTTATTTCCCTTAAGCGGTCTTCCTTTCTCTAAAGCATTTAGTCTGTTTTGTGAGCCTTTGTCTATTTACTCTCGGATCATATGAGCAAGACTAATGTCCCTAGACATTTGATTTACATGATGGGCAGGGCAAAAAAAGAGTACAGATAATTTTTGACTAACCCTTGTATATTTAAGAATCAGGGTAATCTTCATTCCTATGCCCTTTTTAGGATCATTAGAAAAGTAAAGAGCTGGGGTGAGATTAACTATTGCTTTGAAACTGTCCAACAGGCTCCTCCTCCCACTTCTTTTAATAACAGACTCCAAGCCCAACCTTGCTTTCAGGATGGGAGTTTCTGGAAGCTGTCCCTCAGATGGGATTTGATGAGACTGTTTTACTTGGGTGTGTTGCATTGCCAGCTTGATGGAGTTGGGAGCTTTACTTCCCAGAATCCTATACCCTGAATGGTGCCAGGTGGGATTTAGCCAAAAGGACTTGCTCAATATTTGGAAGGTGGAAATGAAGCCGTGCTCTTTTTCTCAGAGGGCGGTAATGGTCAGATACAGACAGACATCAAAGAGCCTGGTGGCCCTCAGCTTATACTTTCTTTCTGCTCCTACTGTCTTTGCCATCTAGTTAATTCTGACTCACTGACCATCCAGAAAGGACTTAGAACTGCCCCATGGGGATTCCTAAACTGTAATCTTTATGGAAGAAGACTGCTATATCTTTCTTCCACAGAGCAGGCGAGTAGGTTCAAGCTGCCAACTTTTTGGTAAGCAGATGAACGCTTTAACCACTATACCACCAGGACTCCCATGCATATTAAAATATTATAAATCTTGTTATTCTGTGTGATATTCTTCTTAGTGCATTGTTGTTGTTAAGTGCCGTCCAGCCGGTTCTGACTCATAGCAACCCTGTGTTTGTTTCCGAGGAGAGTCTGGTGAGTTTGAACTGCCAACCTTACAATTCAGATGACCTTGCTGTCCAGTGCTTATCCTACAGTGCCATACCAGGACTCCTAGTTTATTGTAATAAATAATAAATACTTATAAAGGTTTTTATAGCTTCTCTTTTGCCTCAATCCCAGCTCTGTTTTTCAGAAAAAGGTCCAAGTTCCTCAAAAACAAATTTCTCTGTTTTCCCACTTGCTGGCCCCACTGACCAGAAACAGCCATAGACCTACAACAGATGCTTGGCAATGGATTTATAGGAGCAAAATCTCACAGGGATTAGCTTCCTGGAGACATTTCCATCAGCTTTCTCCCCTTTTGCAGTTTGACAAGGGCTAGGGCTACCAGACACACCTGGCTTCTCAGATTTTCTTGCGTGACCCAGCTTGCCCTTGGGCCAGTGCCTCAGGGGACTGGTGAGTGACTCATTCTCCAACTTCCCCTTCCAGATCTCTAGTGCCCTACCTCTGTCACACTTGTGTAAAGCTAAATTCTTATAATGCACCCCTTATTCCTATAAGGCTTCATGCATGGTCAGCGGTTCAAACCCACCAACCACACCTAGGAAACCTTATACAGAGTTGCTATGAGTCAGAACCAACTTGACACCATTTGACAACAACAACAGCAGAACCCCAGCTGATACAAAAAGTGACACCAGGAAGCACCCATCAGGGAGTAAGGAAGTGCGGCAGGAAAGAGAGGGAAGATAATAAGGGTGTATTTATTAATGAGCAGGTTACATTGTGGGCACCTGGGGCCCAGTACTTCTGGGGGAGCTCTGAGAGTTTGCATAGAGCATGTCTCAGTTTTCCCAGGCCAGAGGTGTGTGTGTGTGTGTGTGTGTGTGTGTGTGTGTAATATTCATACATCAACCTTCATCCATAATATACCATGGGTAATTCTGGAGACATTAAGTGCCCATTGATGGGCTGAGGCGCCTATGTCTGAGAAAGCCTTCAGAAAAAAAGCCAAAGGTGATCACAGTAGGAAGCTCTATAGACTGGGAAAAGTGAGTACCAGGGAGATGTGGGCAGACACTGACAATGCCTGCCACACCACAGAGTGGGCACGCCATTCAGACAGACCTTCTCCTTCCCACAGGAAGGGAACGGTTTGTGCCCTGACTGGGAGACGGAAGTCTAACCCTGGGCTTAGAAGGGAGCATTCTCTTCTCTCTTTATAATCTGTTTGTATCTTCTGTTACTTAGAGGAGCCAGACCAAACGGCGAGGCGCTGAGAGAAGGGTGGGAAGCATCAAGGTCACACCTCCAGATCATGAGGTCCCCAGTTGCCTGGTTTCCATGGCTCTTGCTTGATTTTAGCTGATGGAGCTCTAACAAACACATGGAGGTTAGAAATAGAAAAAGCATGTAAAGCAGAAGCCAAAGAAGAGTGGAGGAAAACATAAGGGGAAGTAGACACTGGTCTTGGAACAGAATGTGGGCAGAATCTGGAAGGAGGGAAGAAAGAAGAAGAGCTCTTGAGCAGGGAGACTCTGTGGCTCTGACAAGTGGTCTTAGAGGACACCTACACATCCTCCGTCCTAACATTCCAGTTATTAATTTCTCCAGGGGACCTATGAACAGTAATAGCAAAATCAGAATATGCACATAAACAGATAAAATGCCTTAGTGTGCATCACATACGGGATAAAGCAAAACTTAATTTACAAATACTTTCCTCAAAACGCAGGGAAAGAAGATTCTAAAATTTTTCTGAAGTCCTAGCTAATGAAAATTAATAAACATAAGCAAAATATCATCAGCATTGTTTGTATTCTGTGTGGTATCCTCATTATTTTATTGTAGTTTTATTGAATTTGTAAATTCAGTAGAATTTACAGGGTTGTATAGGGTCTCTTTTGCCTCAACCCCAGCTCTGTGCTGCCTATCAGGGTTTATGTGCCTCAACCACAAGCTGTTCTATCACAGAGGTGTGTAACCTAACTCCACAGAGTAGGTGGCAGTGAATGGTTTAAGTTTGGCATTTGAATGATGGTGTTGGCAAAGAATATTGAGAGTACCAGGGACAGCCAGAAGAATAAACAAATCCATCTTGGAAGAAGACCAACCAGCATGTGTCTTTGAAGCAAGGATGGAGAGACTTTATCTCTTGTACTTTGGACTTGTTGTCAGGAAGGACTTGTCCCAGGAGAAGGACACCATGATAGGAAAAGTATAGGGTCAATGAAAAAGAGGAAGATCCTTGACAACATGGATTGATACAGTGGCATCAACAATGGGCTCAAGCATAACAATTGTGAGGCTGGCACAGGACCAGGCAGTGTTTTGTTCTGTTGTGCATAGGGTCGCTATGACTCAGAACTGAATCAAAGGCACCTAAGAACAACAACAGAAATCAGCTGGACTGGGGGGCATGTTTTTGAGGAGTATAATATAGATGCATGTGAAAGTTGAATAGTGAATAAGGAAGATCAGAAAAGAATTGATGCCTTTGAGTTACTGTGTTAGAGGAGAATATCGAAAGTACCATGGGCTGCCAAAAGAACAAAACAGATCTGTGTTGGAGGAAGTACAGCCAGTGTTCTTTGGAAGCCAGCATGGCCAGACTTTGTCTCTCATACTTCAGTCATATTATCAGGAGGGAGCAGTCCCTGGAGAAAGGTATCATGCTTGGTAAAGTGGACGGTTAGAGAAAATGAGGAAGATCCCCAATGAGATGGATTGGCACACTGGCAGCAGCAATGGGCTCAGGCTTAGCAATAGTTGTGAGGTTGGTATGAGACCAGGTAATGTGTCTTTCTCTTATGTATAAGGTCACTGTGAATGGTACCAACTCGATGGTACCTAACAACAAAAATAGACAATAAAGGTTATATGTGGAAGGAGAGAAAACATTCATTTGAGAATTTTATATACTTTACTCTTTAAAAAAAATTTTTTTTGTGTGTGAACTGAGTCATAGCTTACATGGGAGAACATCGGCTTTATACCATTGTTTCATTGCAATGATTACAATCTCCTCCATGCATCATCATTCAACAGTGTTTGGTTTCGTTCCCTCTGTTTTTCTTTTCTTTCTTTTTTTTGGTGGAGTGAGGTGGGGAGATGTCCACAAACATACTCAGGAATATATAATAATTTAAACAACCAAAAGGCACACTCTGCAAGCCTGCTTCCTGGCTGCCAACACCCAGTCCCTCTCTTTCCATGAGTCTAGAGTCCTCAACTGCTCCCTCTTTCCATGTCTTCATCTCTGACTCCATCTCTGGTGTCGCTGCTTCTCTGGATAAGGTCCCTCATTCCACTTGTGCTCTTCTTATACTTTACTCCTGCTTGAATTTTAAAAAAAGACTACATATTAATTCTGGAATTATTAAAAAGGGAAGATTATTTTAAGTGTGGATAAGAACCAAATATAAAGGCTATCAGCCCATTCAAGGCATTAGATTGATCTCATGGGACTAATGATATTAAACTCACTTTCATGTGTTCTTCACCATTTGTATATATTTTCTGAAGAACTGTCTATTTAAATTCTTTGCCTATTTTTAAATTAAGTTATTTGTCTTTTTGTCATTGATTGATAAATAATTTTAAAGTGATGTCTGGTGAGTTACTGAATCATCTGCTAGAGCCCTCTGCTGCTCATCCATTTCCCTTCAGCACCCAAATTGGGGTGGTCATTTCAGTTGGATGTCTTTATCTCTCTCACCTCAGGACACAGTCCCTCCCATTTCCTTCCAGGCATTGTGTTCCTTTCCCACTATCTTCACAATCTGTAGACAGGTACCATTACCAGCTCAGAGGAGGGCTGGGATCACCCTGAAGCACAGTGGGAAATATGCCATTCCAACACTTGGTGTGGCACTTTAGTACTGGTATGAGCCACAAGGTCAGCAGTTCAAACCCACCTTGGAAAACCTGTTCCTTGGAAACCCTGCACAAGGTCTCTAAGAGTCAGAACCGACTTGATGATACTTAACAATGCCAACAAGAAAGTCTTAGTTGTTGATGATAGAAACCAGGCTGGAGATCATGTGATAGGATTTTCCAAAACCAATGACTTCTTCACTGCAAATACCTTTTGTAAACAACATAAAAGATGACTATACATATGGACCTCATCAAATGGAATACACAAAAATCAAATTAACTACATCTGTTGGAAGAGATGGTGGAAATGTTCTCTATCATTAGTCAAAACAAGGCCAGGGGCAGACTGTAGAACAGACCATCAGTTCAGGCTAAAGTTAAAGAAAAATTTAAAATGTCCATGAGAGCCAAAATATAACTTTGAACATATCCCACCTGAATTTAGATATCTTCTTAAGAACAGATTTGATACATTAGATGCTAGTGACTGAAGACCAAAAGAGTTGTGGGATGACACCAAGAACGAAATACAGAAAGAAAGGAAAAGGTCGTTAAGAAGATTTGACAGAAGGAAAAGACCAAAATGGGTGTCAGAAGTGACTCTGAAGCTTGCTCTCCAACATAGAGATGTTAAAGCAAATGAAAGAGGTAAGAAGGCCAAAGAGCTGAACATAAAATATCAAAGGACAACTTGAGATGACAAAGTCAAATATTATAATGAAATGTGCAAAAACCTGGAATTAGAAAATCGAAAGGGAAGAACAGGGTCAGCGTTTCTCAAGCTGAAAGAACTGAAGAAAAAAATCAAGTCTCAAACTGTAATATTGAAGGATTCTATTGAATGATGCAGAAAGCATTAAAAGATGGAAGGAATACACAGAGTCACTGTACCAAAAGTAAATGGTTGATGTTCTACCATTTCAAGAGGAATCATATGATCAAGAGCCAATGGTACTGAAGGAAGAAGTCCAAGACGTACTGAAGGCGTTGGCAAAGAACCAGACTCTGGGAATTGATGGAATACAAATTGAAATCTTTCAACAAACTGAGGCAGCACTGGAGGCACTCACTTATCTGTGCCAAGAAATTTGGAAGACAGCTATCTGGCCAACTGATTGGAAGAGATTCATATTTGTGCCCATTTCAAAGAGAGGTGACCCAACGAAAAGTGGAAATCATAGGACAATATCATTAATATCACATGCAAGTAAAATTTTGCTAAAGAGCATTCAAAAACAGTTGCAAGAGTACATTGAGAGGGAACTGCCATAGGTTCAAGCCAGATTCAGACAAGGACGTGGAATGAGGGATATCGTTGCTCAAGTCAGAGGGATTTTTGCTGAAAGCAGAGACTAGCAGAAAGTTATTTACCTGCGCCTTGTTGACTATGCAAAGGCTTTCAACAGTGTGAATCATGACATGCTATGGATAACATTGCAAAGAATGGGAATTCCAGAACACTTAATTGTATTCATGGGGAACTTGTACAACAGACCAAGATGCAAGTTGTTAGAACAGTATAAGAGGATACCGAATGGTATAAAATTAGGAAAGGTGTGAGCCAGGGTTGTGTTCTTTCACCATACTTATTCAATCTGTGTGCTGAGAAAATAAACCAAGAAGCTAAATTATATGAAGAAGAAAATGGCGTTAGGTTTGGAGTAAGACTTATGAGCAACCTGCAGATGATATAACCTTGCTGACCTTGTGGTTAGTAGGTTAGTTTGAACTGCTGACCTTGTGGTTGTTGTTGTTGTTATGTGCTGTGGAGTCGGTTCCAACTCATAGCGACCCTGTACAGGGTTTCCGAGGCTGTAAATCTTTACGGGAGCAGAAAGTCTCATCTTTCTCCTGCGGAACAGCTAGTGGTTAGTAGGTCAGTATTTATACTGGAGTTCCGCTAGCTTCTAAAGAGGCTTTGTTGTTGTTGTTAAATGCCTTAGATTTAGTTCAGACCCATAGCGACCCTGTATAGGGCTTCCCAGGAGCAGCTGGTGAGCTTGAACAGCTGACTTTGAGATTCACATAGACTTTACAGTCCAGCACCTTAACCAACAGCGCCATTTTGTAGTTCCTCTGACACATCTAGATACTTACCCCATTCCATCTGTCAACCTGTCTAAACCAAGGGGGTGATATGAGCAGATTAGGGTTTAAATACGATGAGATTGGCAGTCAATGAAAGGATGACTTAGTCTACTGCAGAGTCTCCTGGCTGTTGTTGTGGTTGTGAAATGTAGCTAAGTCGACTCCCACCCATAGCCACACTGTATAGGGCTTCCGAGTAGCAGCTGATGGCTTTAAACGGTCGACCTTGTGATTCACAGTCCAGTGCTGATCCTACAGTGCCACATTAGGAGTCCAAAAGAGGAAACTACAACCATGAAGGAATTCAAACCGTCCGTCTTCTGATGCAAAGTCAGATGCTTTATCTATTGTTTTTGTTGTTAGGTGCCATCGAGTCAGTACCGACTCATAGCGACCCTATGCACAACAGAATGAAACACTGCCCAGACCTGGGCTAACCTCTCAATTGTTGCCACACTTGAGCCCATTAACACTGTCACTTTGCCAATCCATCTCGCTGGGGGTCTTCCTCTTTTTCTCTGACCCTCCACCTTACCAAAAATGATATCCTTCTCCAGCGACTGGTCCCTTCTGACAATATGTCCGAAGTATGAGAGACGAAGTTTGGTCATCCTGGCCTCCAAGGAGAACTCTGGCTGTGTTTTTGCCTGCACAGATCTGTTTGTTCTTTTGGCAGCCCATGGCACTTTCATTATTCTCCTCCAACATCATAACTTAAATGCATCAGTTCTTCTACGGTCTTCCTTATTCACTGTCCAGCTTTTGCATGCATATGAAGTTACTAAAAATACCGTGGCTTGGGTCAGGCGCACCTTAGTCCTCAAGCTGCCTAATGCAATATACCGTTTGATTTCTTGGATGCTGTTTCCATGAGTGCTGATGGTTGATCCAAGAAGAATGAAGTCCTTGACGACTTCAATCTTTTCTCCATTAATAAGAATGTTGGTGTAGTGGTGAGGATTTTTGTGTTGTTATGCCTTATCTATTAGGTTTGTTAAAAACACAGGAAAGCTTATTAAAAATACAGATTCCTGGGTGCTATCCAGATACTCTCAGTGACTTGGCTAGGGTAGGACCTGAGAATCTACATTTTAAACTCCCAACCTCCATGAATATGATGCGGTGGTTGGAGGACCACAGGAAGCACTAGATTAGAAGAAAGCAAATCTAGAGGCATGAGGTGAGTAGGGAGTGTACACTGTGGGTAAGAGATGGCTTGAAGAGGAGGAGATGGGTCCCAGACACAGAACCTGAAGGTAGGAGTCAAGAAGACGGGCTTTAACAGAGTGGGAAGAAACGGAGCAGCAGGGAGGAGGCACTCCTGGGTCTGATTCCAGGCCAGCACCTGTCTTTCCTGGAGATGGCCTCCTGGACCTGATGGCTCCCCACACATCTAGGGGAGAGGTCCTGGACTCCCTTTCCTCCTGCTGTTCCAGCTGGCTCTGCTCTCTGACAGCAGCTCTCACCCTGCTGACAAGCTGGTGCCACTCCCTAGGAATGCTCGGGTTACAGCTGTGCCCTAGCCTCTCCATAAAGTTACCAAATGTGAGGTGGGACTGATTCCTGGAGGAGGTCAGAGTAGAAACAGTGGCTTATCCCAAAGAATTGTCTCTTAGGCCCCAAATCTGTTTACTTTTAGGAGTCCCTGGGTGGAACATAAGGCTAATGGTTGACATGCCCCCCAGAAATGCCATGAAAGAAAACCTTGGTGATCTACTTCCAAGGCATCAGCTGTTGAAACCTCTCTGAAGCACAGTTCTCTGAGATGCATGGTACGGCCACGAGGCAACGTCTCCTCAATAGCAGCGTGTCTTTTTGTAGTGACAGCTACACCTGACATTTCTAGAACTCTCCTCATCTGGAGAAATGAAAAACTATGTTGACTCCACACATTTTTATAAGCCTGGGGCATGATTATGAATTTCACAATGGATTGTCACATACAAAAGTGGAAGTTATTTTCCTTTTTTTTATCTCTGCAGTATAAAGTAGGGTGAGCATTAGCCTACTTAATAGGCCTGGATTCTTTCTGGATGTCAACAATTCCCTCATTTTGGAGATTCTTGGAAGCTGCTATCTTCTTACAGAGTTTTCTTCCTTTTTTTGTTAAAGAAGTACATAACCCTGTGGGTGGCACTCTTGGACCTTAGAAAAACTATACCTCACCTGAGAAGCATACCTTCTGCTGGCTTTGTGTTCATGCAATGCACCTATTTGGTGTCCAGCTTTGGCCAGAGGGATCACTTCACAGGCACTACTTATCCTTACTGAGGATGGCTGGCTTCACTGAGGGAGGGGTGTATGCTTTAGTCCAAAATCAGATTATGGAAGATTATGGGACCCTGTCACAGATGTGGTAGGAAAACAGGAATTTATATCAAAGTAATATCTTAACCCAGGAGAACTGTTATCAGAAGCAAAGCATGTGTGTTGTTAGTTGTTGTTAAGCACAGTAGAGTTGGTTCTGACTCATAGCGATCCTGGATAGGGTTTCCAAGGAGTTGCTGGTGGATTTGAACTGCTAAACTTATGGTCAACAGTCCGGGGTGATCCTACAGTGCCACACCAGGACTCCTGAAGCTTGTATGCTGAAGGGTAATTTGTTTTTGTCAGTTTCCATCCGCTTGCTTCCAACTCCTGGTAAACTTCTGCATAAGAGAACAATACATTGTCTGGTCCTGCACCATCCTCATGATTGTGGATCCATTTCAGTCCATTGTTGCGGCTACTGTGTCCATCCCTCTCATTGAGGGCTCCCCTCATTTCATTGATCCTCTCATGAGTCCTGGTCTAACGATTGGTCGTTCTTGATGACTTGCAGTACCAAGGCAGCATGAGTGAGAAGAAAGGGAAGTAAGTCAGGGAAGGAAGGAAAGCAAATGTAAGGTGATATATGGCCAAGCTATCCCCCAGGTTAACAAGAAAATGCATCTGTCCAGGGTATCACTAGATGGGACAGATGGAACCCTTATACCTCAGTGTGAGAGAGGAAGGAAGACAAAGTTATTTTCTGGCTCTTTCCTGTTCTCTTGTCTTTCATTGATAAGTTTTTCTCATGGGGTGGTAAATGTTAATTCCCTCACAGTTCTGAGTTGTATGACTTGGTGTCTCCTGATAATTACTGGTTAGGCAGAACCTATGCCCCATGTTTCATCCTGTTTTCATTCATTCATTCAGGCATCTTTCATCCATTCTGAAGGATATGCAGAAGCCCAGTGTTGTCCCCCCAGGGGTGTTTGGAGATGAGGTGGTGGCATTACCAGCCAAGGCCAGATGATGTGTGGGGCTGAGCATACCAGGGAGACACATGAATTGGGTTTGGTTCAGTGATAAATAAGGAGTGATAGGTAAAAATGGTATTCTGTTGCTTTACCACTGAAATCTTGGCCCCATTAGACTTCAAAATGCCATTTACAGTTTACTCCTTGCTCTAGACTGGTATCTATCTTTAGCATCATATGACAATAAAAAAGGAAAGACCTAGAGAATTTGTGGAGAAATATTCAAACTTCTCTCATTATAAATGACCCCAAATCATTTCATTGTCATACCCTGCTACTTACTGTGTGACTTTCTTAAAGTCACTTAAGCTTTCTGAGCTGATGTAGTAATTTCATAAGCAATGTGAAATGTACAAAATTTGAATCTAGGAAAATTCGAAGTCATGAAAAATGAAATGGAATGCATAAAGATCAATATCCTAGGCATTGGTGAGCTGAAATAGATTGGCCTTGGTCATTTTGAATTGGACAATCATATGATCTACTGTGCTTGGAATGACAAATTGAAGGGGAATAACATCACATACATTGTCAAAAAGAACATTTCAATATCTATCCTGCAGTACAATGCTGTCATTGATAGGATACAATGCATACACCTACAAGGAAGACCTGTTAGTACATCTATGATTCAAATTTGCACAAAACCACTAATACCAAAAATGAAGAATTTGAAGATCTTTACCAACTTCTGCAGCCGGAAACTGATAAAACATGCAATCAAGATGCATTGATAATTACTGATGACTAGAAACAAAAGAATAAGGATTGGTAGTTGGAAAACATTTCCTTGGTGATAGAAATTATGCAGGAAATTGCATTACAGAATTTTGCAAGGCCATTGACTTATTCATTGTAAATACCTTTTTTCAACAATATGAACAGCAATTATGCACGTGGACCTCACTGGATGGAATATATAGAAATCAAATCAACTGTACCTGTGGAAATAGAAAATGGAGAAGCTCAATATCATTAGAACAAGGCTAGGGTCTGACATCAGAATAGACCATCTATTGTTTCAAGTTGAAGTCTAAGAAAATTAAATCCACTAGAGTCAAGGTGTGAGCTTGAGTATGTCCCACATGCATTTAGAGACCATCTCAAGAATAGATTTTTTTTTTTTTAAGTTTTCATTGTGGATTGAGTGACAGTTTATATGGGAGAACATCAGGTTTACACTCATCCTATGGTATTTCGTTTTATTGCAGTGATTACAATCCCCTCCATGTAGCATCATTCAACAGTATTTGCTTCTATTCCCTCTGGTGTTTTTTGTTTTGTTTTGTTTTGTTTTGTCTTGTTTTCTTTTTTGGATGTATACCAAAACACTCAAGAATATTTAATCATTCAAACAACCAAAGGGTATACCCTGCAAGCCTGCTCCCTAGCTGCCAGCACACAGCCCCCCTTCCTCCATGAGTCTAGAGTCCCCAGCTGCTGCATCTCTCCATGTCATCATCTTTGCCTTCATCTCTGGCATCCCTGCTTCTCTGAATAGGGCCCCACACTCCACTCCTGCTCTTCTCTCTATGGTCCCAGGATCCTCCGCTCCTGGACTGCAAGAACAACCACTCCCCTCAAGAATAGATTTGAGATTTGGCTCATGAGTCTCAAGAACCCGAAAACTGAGTGGTTTTTCATGGCCTGGAGGCCATGCCCAGTGGCTTTCCTGACATCACCATGCCATAAAACAAATATATTGAGTCATACCGTAAGCACTATGGGTATTGTTTGGATATCATGAGACAAAGAGAAAGAAGAAAAGTTGAGAGGCTCATGAACATTCGAAGAAGGCCAAAAGGTGATTTGTATGAAGGCTAAACTCTACCATAAACGGCACTATGCTGAGGAAAAACAAAAGAAAAGGACTATCAAGATGCATGAAAAGAGAAGCACCAAAGAATGATAAGAGGACTTCACAAGGTGCAGTACCTGACTATCTACTGGCCAGAGAGGGGCAGTCCCGAGCCAAAGTACTTTCCAATATGATTAAACAAAAAGGAAAACAGAAAGCAGGAAAATGCCCAAAGCCTGTACCCAGGTAGAAACAGAAATATTAAAAAGTATTCAAACAGGAAAGAGAAAAAAGAAAGCTTGGAAAGGATGGTTACTAAAGTCTGCTTTGTTGGAGATGGCTTTACACAAAAACCACCTAAATACGAAAGATTCAGCAGGCCAATGGACTTACATTTCAAGAAGTTTCCTGTAACATATCCTGAACTTAAAGCCACTTTTTGCTTGCTAATACTTGGTGTGAAGAAGAATTCCCTCATCCCTACTCTATACAATTTTGGGTGTGATCACCAAAGGGACTGTCATTGAAGTGGATGTGAGCAAGTTGGACCTGGTTACACAAGGAGGCAAGGTTATCTGTGGGGGAAATGTGCTCTGATCAACAACAGTCATGAAAATGGTGGATGCGTAAATGCAGTCTTACTGGTTTGATTGCAGTTTCCTATAAGTAACTTATTGGTGAAGACTATAAACCAACCAGGAAAACCACCATTACCATGTGTTTCTGAATTCTACCAAATAGCCTTACACATTTGCAGTCATCATTAAAACTATGTATAATGTCATTTAAAAAAAAAACAACACATTAAAATTGTCCAGTATTTTTTAAAGGATAGATTTGACAAATTGAGCATTAATGACCAAAGATCGAATGAGTTGTGAGGAGACATCAAAGACATCATACAGGAAGAAAGCAAAATGTCATTAAAAAGACAGGAAAGAACAAAATGGCCAAAACTAATGGCAGAATATACTCTGAAACTTACTTTTAGGGGAGAGTAGCTAAAACAAATGGAAGAAACTATAAAGTAAAAGAGCTGAACAAAAGATTTCAAAGGTGGCTGGAGAAGACAAAGTAAAGTATTATAATGAAATGTACAAAGACTCAGAGTTAGAAAACCAGAAGGGGAGAACATTTGATCATTTGTCAAGATGAACGAACTGCAGAAACAATTCAAACCTCAAGTTGAAATCTTGAAGGACTCTATGGGCAAAATATTGAATGATGAAGGAAGCGTCAAAAGAAGATGAAAGGAATTCATAGAGTCACTATACCAAAAAGAATTGGTTGATGTCTAGTCATTTCAAGAAGTAGCCTATAATCAAGAACTGATGGAACTGAAAGGAGAAGTCTAAGCTGCATCGAAAGCCCTGGCATATACAAGGTTCCAGGAATTGATGGAATACCAACTGAGATGTTTCAACAAATGGATACAACAGCAAAAGTACTCACTCATCTATGTCAAGAAATTTAGAAGACAGTTACCTGGCTAATTGACTGAATAAAACCCATATTTGTGCTAATTCTAAAGAAAAGTGATACAGTAGAATGCAGAAATTATTGAACAATGTAAGTAATATCACACACACACAAGTAAAATTTTGCTTAAATTAATTCAAAATGGTTACATCAACAGAGAACTGCCAAAAATTCAAGCTGTATTCAGATGAGGACATAGCTCAAGGAAAACCATTACTGACGTCAGATGAATCTGGGCTGAAAGCAGATAATGCCATAAATATGTTTACTTGTGTTTTATTGACTCTGCAAAGGCATGTGACCGTGTGGAGCATAACAAACTAAGGATTATGTTGCGCAGAATGAGAATTGCTGAACATTTAATGGTGCTCATGGGGAATCTGAACACAGACCAAGAGACAGTTGTTTGAACAGAACAAAGAGATACTGCCTGGTTTAAAAATCAAGAAATGTGTGTGCCAGGGTTGTATCCTTTTATCATACATATTCAGTCTGTATGCTGAGCAAATAATCTGAGAATCTAGACTATATGAAGAGGAATGTGGCATCAGGTTTGGAGGAAAACTCATTAACAACCTGTGGTATGCAGATGACACAACCTTGCTTGTTAAAAGTTAAGAGGATTTGAAGCACTTACTGATGAATTATCAAAGACTATAGCCTTCAGTATGGATTGCATGTCAGTGCAAATAAAACAGCAATCATCACAATTGTACTAATAAGCAAGGTCATGATAAATGGAAAAATGATTGAAGTTGTCAAGGATTCCATTTTACTTGGATCCACAATCAACACCCATGGAAGCAGCAGTCAAGAAATCAAGTAGCAAGCATATTGCACTGGGCAAATCTGCTGCAAAAATGTTAAAAAGCAAAGATGCTACTTTGAAGAGTAATGTGTGCCTGACCCAAGTCATTGTATTTTTAATTGTCTCAGATGCATGTAAAAGCTAGACAATGAATAAGGAAGGACAAAGAAGAATTGGTGCATTTGAACTATAGTATTGACAAAGAACATTGAATATACCACTGTTGTTGTTGTTAAGGGCCATTGAGTCAGTTCTGTCTCATAGAGACCCTGTATAAGGTTTCTGAGGAGTGGCTGGTGAGTTTGAACCACCGACCTTGTGGCTCAAAGTGACCTTGCAATCCAATGCATTAATCCACAGCACCACACCAAGACTCCAAATATATCATTGTTGTTGTTGTTGTTAGGTGCCATTGAGTTGGTACTGACCCATAGCAACCTTATGCACAGCTGAACGAAACACTGCCTGATCCTGGGCCAACCTCACTATTTTTGCCACACTTGAGTCCATCGATGCTGCCACTTGGCCAATCCATCTCATTGGGGGTCTTCCTCTTTTTCTCTGACCATCCTCCTTACCAAACATGATATTCTTCTCCAGCAACTGCTCCCTCCTGACAATAGACAGCCAGAAAAATCTAACTTGGAAGAAGTACAGCCAAGATGCTCCTTATAAACACATGTTATTTGGAATGACCAGTCCCTGAAGAAGAGTATCATGCTTGGTAATGTAGAGGGTCAGCAAAAAACATGGAAGACCCTCAGTGAGATGGATTGATACTGTGTCTGCAATAATGGGCTTCAGTAAAACAATGATGGTGAGGATGACGCAGGACCCGGCAGTGTTTCGTTCTGTTCTACCTAGGGTTACAGAACTAACTTGATGGCACCTAGGAGTGGCACTGTAGGATAAGCACTTGACTGCGAATCTCAAAGTCAGTGGTTCAAACCCATAAGCTTCTCCTTGGAAACTTTGTACAGAGTTGCTATGAGTCAGAACTAGTTAAACAACCCTTAACAACAATAACAATACAATACAGTCCACACAAGGTGAGGATTGGATAACATAATCAGAGCACTTAAAATACTCTGGTAATAATATGCAGTAACAAGCACTCCTCTGCTACAAGATGAAGAGTTCTTATCATTACTTCCTCTCTCTTCCTGTGCCCTATACATCAGCCCTCTGGGAGCACTCTGACTTCATTCTCAGATCCTGTGGGCTTGGTCCTGACTGCTCAAATTCTGACCCCAGTCCCTCTGCTCTTTGAAACCTGAGACCACATGGCCATGGGGTTGTGCTGGGGAGGATTCTGACATCCATATCAAGGACCTTCCTCTTTTAAACTACAATGGTTTATGAGGGCAATAACTTCACAATTTCACAATAAAACAAGCTTTCTTTTGAAACAATGAGTAAGCTCGCCACAAGTGCCAACATGTCAGGAGCCATACATAACAACTGCAACGGGAAAAACTGGTCTAATTGTATCCAAGTCTCTACATTCAGGCTGAAAATGTAGCTCAGCTTATTCATTGTTAAGGCCCATTTTTCTCAATACTCTTTCCTATACAGAATCTTATTCTAGCCTAACAATGATTCCTCTGAGGTAGGGAAAGCATGTCCAGTTTTACAGTGGAGGAAGCTGAGGTTCAACAACAAATGAGCAATTAGTCCAAGGTCCGACACAGTCACTGTGAGGCCAGCCAAATGAGAAACCTTGTCTTCTCATTCCAAATATCTTCTATTAAACAATGCTGCCATTTGTTCTGGATTGTCTCTATTTCCTTTATCCTTGATTTTCATAAGAAGTTATATCTCCAGGGAAAGTATCCTGGCTTCTGGCACGTTTGTGTTAGTTAAATAAACATGGCTTATTTAACGTATTAAGAAGGTCAGTCAGAGCACCATGCAGTTTATATGGGATGTCCCTAGACCACACGAACAGCCTCTTGTCTCAAGTTCAGTGGAGATCTAAATGGAAGTTTTCTAACTGGGTTGAGTGGGCTTTGTGCTGCCCCAGAGTTCAGAGAAGAGGAAACACCTAGGGTGTCCCTTAACCTGTCTTCATATTTTAAGGCTCCCCTTATGGAGATGCATGGGAGCGTGGTGGCTCCATAGGAAAAGTGCTGGACTTCGACCCACAACGTCTGTGG
>NW_006408618.1:10606324-10608160 GCF_000296735.1 Chrysochloris asiatica
CTCTGTCTCACTTAGCCCATTGAGACCTGTCTAATTGTTCTCCCATGTTCTTCTCTAGTTTTTGCCCTGAACATTACAATTTGACCTTTTATTTTTTAATAATCTCATTCAGATTAATACCAATTTACTTTCAATATTATACAAAAACTTTTCTCTTATATAGCGGTCTTTGTTCCCTGCTCACCTGGGGCATTATAATGATGCAAAATTACATGCTTATACATGTGTGCCCATCAAAAAGAGATTTATAATTATTGACTTATGCAGTTGTCTTTACATCGGATAGGAGAAAGAGCTATAAACAGAAAATACATTTATACTGTGTTTTATATTTACTTATGTAGTTACCCTTACAGTGCTCCTTATTTCTCCAGATAGATTCATTTATTGTCTAGTCTCCTTTTATTTCTAAAGCAAATGGAAGAAATGAGAAGTCAAACAGCTGAATAGAAAATTTCAAAGGGCAACTTGAGAGGACCAGTCAAGTATTATAATGTAATACACAAAGACTTGGAGTTAGAAAACCAAAAGAAATAACACACTCAGCATTTCTCAAATTGAAAGAACTAAAGGAAGAATTCAAGCCTCAACTTGAATTATTGAAGGAGTCTATGGGCAAAATATTGAATTCTGCATAAAGCATCAAAAGAACCTAGGAAAAATACGGATTCACGGTACCAAAAAGAAATGGTTGATGTGCACTCATTTCAACAGGTAGAATATGATCAAGAACAGATGGTACTGAAATATGAAGCCCAAGCTTCTCTGAAGACAGTGGTGAAAAACAAGCCTCCAGGAATTGACAGAATACAAATTGAAATCTTTCAACAAACTGATAAAACACTTGAGATGCTCACTCATCTATGCCAAGAAATTTGGAAGACAGTTACCTGGCCAAGTGATTGGAAGTTATCCATATGTGTGCCCATTCCAGAGAGGTGTCTCAACAGAATGCAGAAATCACTGAACAGTGTCATTAATATTACAGGCAAGTGAAAATTTGCTGACGTTAATTAAAAAATGGCTGCATCAGTATATCAACAGGGAACTGCCAGAAATTCAAGCCAGATTCAGAAGAAAACATGGAACAAAAGATGTCATAATAATCTTGGCTGAAAGCAGAGAATACCAAAATTATATTTACTTGTGTTTTATTGACTATGCAAAGACTTTTGACTGTGTGGATCATGACAAGTTATTGCTAACATTGCAAAGAGTGGGTATTCCAGAGCACTTAATTGTTGCTCATGTCATAGACCAAGAGGCAGTTATTGGAACAGAACATGGGAACACTAAATGGTTTTAAATCAGGAAAGGTGTGAGCCAGGGTTGTATCCTTTCACCATATTTATTCAGTCTTTATACTGAGCAAATAATCTGAGAAGCTGGGTTATATGAAGAGGTTTCTTTGCATGTGATGAGGTACTTCACTCTTGCTGCTTTTGAAATGATCTCTTTATCTTTGGTTTTTGGCAGTTTGCCTATCTATCTAGATCTGGCTCTTTTGAATTTATACTACTTGGAGTTTGTTGAGTTTCTTGGGTGTGTAGATAAGTATGTTTTATCAAATTTGGGGAGTTTCCTGCATTTATAATTTATGAATAATCCTTTGTCCCTTCTTTCCTTCCCTTCTGGGATCATCATTGTGCATATATTGGTATTGTTGTCATTGTCCCAGAGATCTTTGAGGCTCGGTTCATTTTTCTATATATTTTTTTCTTTCTGCTCTTCAGACTGAATAATCTTTTTTGACCTATCTTTTCACTTGCGATTTTTTTCTTCTGCTTTCTCATATCTGTTGTTGAACCTCTCTAGTAATTAAAAAAAAAAAAAATT
>NW_006408618.1:10609165-10610289 GCF_000296735.1 Chrysochloris asiatica
TAGTGAGGTTGGCCCAGGATCGGGCAGTGTTTCGTTCTGCTGTGCATAAGGTCACTATGGGTTGGTACCGACTCGATGGCACCTAACAACAACAACAACTAAAGTCTCTGCTCAGTTAGCTTAGTAGTCAGCTAATGGTTGTACAGAGATGTCCTTAAATGCTCAGAACCAATAACTCTCCTGGGAGCTTTGTGTGTTTTGAAACATGCGTTTAACACAAAGCCAGGCAGTTGACAACTGTGCCTTAGCCTTCACTTCCTGTTTTCATAGAGTGTCAAAGTCAGCCAGAGGTGAGAGCCTAGGGCCTTCTCAGGTCTTTCTGTGTATGTGTACAACCCTATGTATACACATGGATTTTTTTGATTCCCAGGATTGTCAGAGTTTTTCAAAGTATCTAAAAACATCTATTCCACAGTTTTTCTTTTTAAGTTTTTTGGTTAATCTATTGTTTGCCCCCACTGTTTTCTACCACTTCAAGGAACCCCAAATTAAAATTTACCTCTATTTGTTTTTAATAAATGCCTCTGGAGGAAAGACTTTTCATCCTATGTGAATTTCAAGCCAGGTCAAATAAAAACAGCTTTACAAGTGGGGTCTTCTGAGTAAGCACCAGTTGGTAAAATCATGACAGTTCTCCGGAAATGAAACTTTGGAGGGGCTCTAACCACTTTCTGTCTTCTCCAGTGGCTGGCAGGCTATCTACCTTTAGATTTTTCATCACAGGCTGTTGGTGTTCAAGGCTACCATACAGCTAGAAAGAAAGGATGGGAATAAAAAAATGAAAAAATTATCATGAAGCTCATAATTTTTATCAAGGTTCATCTGTTTTTCATAAGTAAGTGCTCCCCAGATTGCTACAAACCTTTGGTTAATTTTTAGAGTTCTGGAAAGGTTTATTCTGGTTATTTCTCAGTTTTCTTATTGCCTTTATGGAAGGGATAGCTTTTTAATTGTGGTAAATACACATGTAACAACACATTTGACATGTTAACAGTCTTCACATATACAGTTCAGTGACACAAGTTATGTTCAACTATGCGGGAGAAAGATGAGGCTTTCTACTCCCGTAAAGATTTACATCCTCGGAAACCCTGTACAGGTCGCTATGGGTCGGAACCGACTCA
>NW_006408618.1:10611099-10618478 GCF_000296735.1 Chrysochloris asiatica
TCTAGAGTGAGCTAGTTTTAAAAATGTGGTTTCTGTTTAGGAAACATGTGTCCAGCTAAAACCCAAGGGTTTATTATGAAAGAAGGGGGGGGGGAGAATACCAGCTGTGTTTGCCACATCTATTTTATAGGTGAAGAAACTGAGGTTAAGAGTAGGTTAGTAATTTATCTAAAGATATCTGAGCAGTAAATGGTGACATTAGGATTAAAACCAAGCAGTCTGATCCTAAAGCCTCTATTCTTAACTACTATGATAAAAAGGGAACTGAAATTAAGAAAAGTCATATAGCTTGATGAGGTTAAATAGCTAGCAAGTACAGAGCTGTCTAGCCCCAAAGCTCATCCTTTTCCCTCTTGTTTTTCCTAAACCATTCATTTTATTTTGGAGACCACAAAAAAAGGAGTGATAAAAAAATAAACCTCAATGTTCAAGTTGAAAATGCCAGTTGTTCTTGTAGTTAAGTGCCATTGAGTCGGTTCTGACCCATAGCAACCCTGTACAGGGTTTCCGAGGCTGTAAATCTTTACGGGAGCAGAAAGCCTCATCTTTCTCTAGTGGAACGGCTGATAGTTTCGGACTGCTGACCTTCAGGTTCGCAGCCCAATTCGTAACCACTACGGTACCAGACCTCTTGAAAATGCCAGTTAGGGGTCCATTAAGATACCTAAATAAAGTGCAAACAACCCAACCCAACCCAACCCATTGGCATCAAGCTTATTCCAACTTATAGCAAGCCTATAGGGTGCAGTAGAACTGCTTCTCAGGGTTTCTGAGATTGTAAATCTTCACAGGAACAAACAGCAGGCACATCTTTCTCTCCTGGAGCAACAGGTGGCTTTGAAACACCGACTTTGTGATTAGCCCAATACTTAACACACAGGGTTACCAGGGTTCTGTAAAGTACATCCTGGTGTGACACTGTGAGCTAATGTGTCAGACTGCAAAGTCGTTTGAACTGCAAGGTCGGTGGTTCAAGCTCACCAGCTGCTCCTTGGATAGCCTATATAGGGTCGCTATGGGTAGGAATCGAATTGACAGCACTTAACAACAACAACAACAACAACGTCTTCTAAACATGCGGGATAACAACGAGTATCTGAAGAAGGGAAAATGAATCAAGATTATGAATAATAAGAACTAGAGCTACTAAAGAGTAAACAATGTTGAGCTTGCTTGTTATCTGGAGCAGGATTAAGGAACCAGTTTAGTATAGGTCATTCATTACTATTATAGCATCATTGAAAGTTGCAGTCTTGAGCAGAGCTCTAAGTATTTGTTTTGTTTTTCCTACTAATCTCTTGAACTCTCAGGGCCCGCTCAGGCCAGTCAGTAGGTTATTATTATTAGTCCCTTTCACCCACACCCAGCTCTGAGATTAGGTGAGGCCAAGTTAAGCCCAGGTCTTAAGTTTCCAATGAGCCCACCCAAGGTCGAAGGGAACTGATCAAGTGCCTGCCTTGACTCATTCCTTTTTTTTGTCAACTTTTTTTTTTTTTTTAATCTTGGATTATCCTAAAGCTGAGTTCACTGAGACCTGAATAAGTGAGAGAACATTATAATTACAAGTCTAGGACAGGTTTTCAATTCAGTCAGAGCTCCCTTTCATGGTGTGTACAGAGTGTATACTCAAGAGAGGGCATCAATGGAATTGTAGTTTAATAACCAAACAGAAGCACAGTTGAAACCATGGTGACTAATACAATTCCATCATATTCACCCAAAGATAATACATTGTTCTGTCCATGGTTAGAATCTGTTAACAAAAATACAAGATTTCGTTCCAGCAACTGGAGCAATTGTAGCTCTATCTAATGGTATATATAGTTTCACATTCACTTGTAAGAAATGATAGAGAAGCCACATGCCCATTACTCAGTTTCCCTCAATGATAACATCTTGCAAAACTATAGTGCAATATTACAACCAGGATAGTGATATTCATAAAATCCACTCATCTGATTTGGATTTCCCTTGTCTTGTATGTGTGTAGACATTTAGCTCTAAACTGTGTTATTGCATGTAGGAATTTGGTTATCAATCACCATTTTTCATGCCCTGTTGTAACCTCACCAACCTTCCTTTTGACCACTCTCCAGGCTCCCATCCTAAATCGCTGGCAACCATTATATGCTATCCATTTCTGTAATTTTATCTTTTAAAGGATGTGATATAAATAAAATCATAAAACAGATAACCTTTGGGGTTGGCTTTTTTCTCTTAGCCTAAGTCCCTTGAGATTTATCCCAGCATTTATAATAATTGGTTTTTGTTTTTAAGTAACTGAATAGTATTTCAAGGTATAAATGAATCACCATTTGTTGAACCATTCATATCTGGATTGGTTCCAGTTTGTTGTTGTTGTTGTTATGTGCCGTGGAGTCGGTTCCGACTCATAGCGACCCTGTACAGGGTTTCCGAGGCTGTAAATCTTAACGGGAGCAGAAAGCCTCATCTTTCTCCCACAGAGCAGCTGGTAGTTTTGAACTGCTGACCTTGTGGTTCGCAGCCTGATTCGTAACCACTATGCTACCAGAGCTCCTTGTGATTAGTAGTCCACTGCTTATCCTACAGTGCCATACTAGGACACTTGGCTCTTTATTTCCTGAACAATAATTCATCTGCTTAGCTTTGTTGGGTAAACTTCCTCTTGATTCCTCAACTTTACATAACCCAGGTCCCAACCCAATTTCCAAAGTACATGCGTTTGCCTGGGTAGGAGGGGAGGGCAGGGGGAATGCCTCGGTATCCCAGGCTCTTATTTGTCTGGAAGAGAAATTCAACATTTTTAGCAGATGACTAAAAGGTTTTCTTTAAAAAAAAAAAAAAATTAGGGACCAGTTGCCTGTATATAGCCAAGAATACATAGAATTGAATCTGTGGGTGATTTGTTGCCACTTTGTCCCTATTTGAGTTTACAAAGTGCTAAGTGGAAAATGAGACAGGTATTAACAGATAACTCATACCTGCTTCGTTTTTTCCCCGTTGTTACTGTCTGTGTGTGTGTAAGCATCACACACCCACTCATATGCATATAATAAACGGTTCTGTTTAAGAACACTGTAACAAACACCAGTACTTGTAGCTTACCCGGGAACCCTAGGTTTGCTAGCAAAGTAACTTCTATAAAGACTATAAATAGCAGGCATGTGCCTCCTACACAGTACAGCTATTTATTTTTTTAATAGGTGATTCTCATGTTACAAGGACATCACAGATTACTGAATAACTTATTTAATGGTAGCTTATATGGGCTTCACTCCTTTCCAGTGAGCTCATAGCCAAATGTCTAGAGGAGATCAGGTGAGCAAAAAGTAGAGCTCAGGCTTGGTTGAACTATCTGTTTTGATTAGCTTTTGTAGCCTCATATGCATATGTATTTTGTTTAATTATTGCCTCAGCTGCAAAGGTCATATACACAATAGTGACACTACTTTATTGTTGAAATTTGATTAACTTATTAAGATGTGTTCGAAAGGGAGCCCTAAGAAATACAGATAAGAGCAATGCATGACCTGATCTGTACTTGGTGATTTTAGCAAAGTGCTGTGCTGGAAAAGGAGTGCTCACTCTGTATGAAAATATATGTTTTTTTTTTAAAAAGGGAGGGGGGTAAAATTCAATGAAAGGATGTTAGACTTGGAAAATGATGAAATGAATGGCAAAAATTATCTGAAAGGGTATTTTCCTTTGAACTCCCATTATTACTATCTTTTTAGTGATTTGGAGTTGGAAAGCAATAATTTCTAAGCTTATAATTCTTAGACATTCTTAACCATATACATTCCTCAGATGAGCAGGGGTACCTTATAAGATGGGCATACCTTTTCATCAAATGTAATTTTGATGAAGATGGAATTTATTGAAATAGACAATTTCAACTTGATAATAGAAAAATAACAAAAGACTTGAACAATTAATGTGATCAATAACTATAGGAAAAGGTGCTTGATTTTATTAGCCACCAGGGAAATGTATATCAAATCCATAATGAGCCATCCTTCATACCCACATCATTAGCTAAAATTGTATCGCTTTTTGGTGATACTAAAGGATAGAGAATAATGGGAACTCTTATATACTGCTGATCCAGTGCTGTTGAATCCATTTAGATTCATAGTGACCCTATAGGATATAGAACTGCCCCAAAGGGTTTTCAAAGCTATAAATTGTTACAGAAACTGATGGTCACATCTTTCTCCCATGAACCAGCTGGTGGGTGGGAACTGATGATCTTTCAGTTCGCTATCTAGTGCTTAACCACTTGTGCCATGTCTCCTTACATGCTGCTCGTAAGAGTGAAGCAACGATTTTTGGAAAATAGTTGCCATTATCTACTAAAGTTGAAAATGCAAACACCCTATACACAATGGAAGAAATTCCCCTACTGGAGAAATGTCTTATATGTAGCTGTATATGTACGTACTGTGGAACAGGATATATACAAGAATGTGTATAGAAGCATTATAGCCCCAAGCTGGAAATAGTCCGTATGTTTGTCCAACATAGAATAGAAGTATGAGAGCCGCTTGCAAAAAAAAAAAAAAAAAAAGGTGCGTTTCACAAACATAATTTTGAGTCAAAGAAGCAACATGCAAACATATGGTATGGATCCATTTATATAAAGCTCATAAACAGATAAAAAGAAAATACATTGTTTAGGGATGTGCACATATAAAGAAAACTGTAAAGAAAAAGAAATCACTATGATAAAAAGTTAGGATAGTGGTTTCTTTCAGAAGAGAGAAAGAATGGTGATCAAGAATATTCCAAGGGCTTCTAGGGCACTAGGAATGTTCTGTTTCTTGACCTGGCTTTGGTTTCATGGGCATTTGCTTTTTAATTATACACTGAACTTGATATTTATGTTTAATGCACTTAAAAAAACACCTTTTTATAGTGAATTGAGTGAAAGTTTACAGAGCAGATCATCAGTTTTACATTCAACAAATCATATTCTTTGTTTCATCTCAATGATTGCAATTCTCTCAATGTAACAACAGTTGTCTCACTGTGGTTTGTATTTCCATCCCACCCTCCTTTTCATTCTGTCTCAGCTTTGTCCTTAGGTAAATGCCCTTTTGATCTTGAATGATTATCAGCCATTTCATAGTGAGCATATCTTACTAGTGTTGTACCTTGCATACCTATCTACTCTTTGGCTACAAATTGGGTTACAAAGGTGAATGTTCCTTTCCAGATCTGAAGAGTGATTGAGGTCTGTAGTCTCTCTCAGGTTTGTTCCTTCAGTCTCTGACCAGTAAGCCCATTTGTGTTTTGTTTTAATTTTGAGGCTTGTTTTATTTTTTCTCCAATTCTATCTGGGACATTCTAATGTGATCTTTATCGGAGCAGTTGGTAGTGGTAGCCAGGCACCATCTAATTCTTCTGGTTTCAGAGTCATGATGACTCATGCTTACCTGCTTCATTGGTCTATTGGACCAGTTAATTCCTAGCATTTAAATTTTCATCACTCTTCTTTCTATCTCACATGGAGAGAACCAACAGTTGCTTGATAGATGGCTGTTCATGAACTTTAATAATACCAGTCATTACTAACCAAAGTAGGATGTAGAACATTGTGTATGAGGATTTCATTATGCCAATTGAGACGTGTCCCCTGAGACTATGGTCCTGAGCCCCCAGGCCTAGGAACTCATTGCTTTAAGATATGTAGGTGGATTTAGTTCTGGGTTCTCAATTCTGTTCCATTCATCTATGTATCTTTCATTGTACCAGTAACAGGCTATTTCAACCCCTGTGGCTGTGTAGTAGATTTTGAGATCAGGGAGTGAGAAGCCTCCAACACAATCCTTCTTCTTAAGCAATACTTTGCTTATTCAAGGTCTCTTTCCTTTCCATATAAAGTTAATGATCAGGTTTTAAATTTCTTTAAAGAAATTTACATTATATCTATAGAGTGTTATGGGTTTGGGATTACATTATATCTATAGAGTGTTATGGGTAATGCTAACACTGTCACAATGTTAAGTTTTCCTATCCATGAGTATGGTATATTCTTCCTTTTTTAAAAATTAGCTTTTGATTGTGAATTGAGTGAAGGTTAACAGACAAGATCATCAGCTTTACATTCAAAACATATGCTTTGTTGCATCTCAGTGATTACAATCCCTTCCCTACAGCAACAGTTATCCTAACTCCTCTCTGTGCCTTCCCTTTTATATCTTACATTTCACAAATGAACAAAGCAAAAATATCTGATGTACACATACAAAACAAAAAAGATATATTCATTTAAATGTCCTAAGGGTATATTCTGTAAGCCAGCCTCCTGACTTACTCAGTCCATGGGCCTACAGCTTGTAGTTGCTCTATCTTCCCATGTCATTACCTCTACCACCGTCTCTGCTGTTACCACTTTTCAAAGTAGGATCTCATGCTCCACTCATACTCTTCCTTCTTGATGGTCCTGGGATTGTCTATTCCTGAAATGAAAGATTGACTGCTCCCCACTTTTAGTTACATATCTTCTACAGTTATAGTTGTGACAGTCACAATTATTCCTGATAAACAATTACTCACAATTCAATCATAAAATCCTATCAGTATAATCCCGCATCCCCTCTAACTAGATCCATCATGAAAGCTTGTAAGCCAGCCACTTCATGCCTTTATAGTCCCCCAATTTTGATAGTCAATGTCTAGATTGCCTGGAGAAAGATGAGGCTTTCTACTCCCGTAAAGATTTACACCCTCGGAAACCCTATACAGGGTCGCTATGGGTCGGAACTGACTCGATGGCACATAACAACAACAACAACAACCAACCTAGTGCATTGAGGAAACAAGCTCTACTGCCCAGTGCCTAGGTAAGTGCCCACGAGCTCAGGAGTTCACACATCTCCCTAAACTTCAGCCAGGCCTTCCTCTACTCTTTCTCATCTTGAGGTCAATGGGTGCCAATGGAATATAACTAAACTCAGTGCATGTCTCCATTGCTACATGTCGCTCACTTCCACTCACAAGTAGATCCAAGTGATCACCAATGAGCATACTAGGCTGCTCAAGGGTCCCCTTTGAGTTTCAGTTGTAGAAGGGGATATTCCATGATGACTTTTCTTGTCTTGATGCCTCCAGAGCAAACAGCTTGCTTGATATTTTAACAAATAGTCTGTTTTTATTCTGTAAGTCTTTCTTTCAGTAAGATTCTACAGTTCTCCCAGAAGTTCTGAATTTGTCTGCATGTCTTTTTAAGTAGAAAATGTCCCAACTCAAAAGGTTGTGTGTGGGGCTTAGGATTCCACATAAGACCCCATATTCTGCAAAGGCTTAACAAGAAACCTATTTCTTGGGCAACTTCTAATTTCCCTTTTAGCTAATCCAATAAGTTATAGGCTGAAGATGGATTTTTTTTTTTTTTT
>NW_006408618.1:10623073-10638495 GCF_000296735.1 Chrysochloris asiatica
ATCTGTGTGTTTATTGCTGTAAATTGTCATCTATGGTAATGATGGATAAGAACAGGACTGCTAACTACAAAGTTGGTGGTTCAGATCCAAACAATCACTCCTTGGACACTCTATATAGGGTCACTGTGAGTTGGAACTGACTTGACAGACAATAATAACAAGCACTGTTTTTGCTGTATTCTAAAACTTTTGTTATGTTGTGTTTTCATTTTCATTTGATTCAAGAAGTTTTTTAATTTTGTTTTTTATTTCTTCTATTATCCAGTAGCTTTTAAGCATGGTGTTATTCAATTTCCACATAGTTGATTTTTTTCCCATGGTCTTTCTATTGTTGATTTCTAACTTTATAGCACTGTGATCTGAAAGGATGCTTCATAGTATCTCTATGTTTTTTAAATTTATTGAGGCTTGCTTTGTGGCCTAACACATGGTCTATCCTTGAGAATGTTCCATGTGCTTTTGTTAGTTTTTTGTTGTTGTTTTTCAGTGCCATTGAGTTGGTTCTTACCCATAGCGACCCTGTATAGGGTTTTTAAGAATTTAAGAGAATGACATTTGTTGTTGTTTAGTCCTACAAAGTCAGTTGCAACTCATAACTACCCTGCATAGGGTTTCCCAGGAGGAACTGATGAGCTTGAGCCACCAACCTTGTGGTTCAAACTGACTTTGCAGTCCATTGCATTAACCCACAGTGCCACACCTGTATAAATCTATGTGGTCAAGTAGTTTATGTATTTTAGTTCTTCTGATTTTTGTTGAGTTTCTTTCTAATTGTTCTTTCCTTCATAGAAAGGGGTGTACTACAATCTCCTACTATTATTGTAAAACTGTATCTTTCTTTAATTCAAGTAGAGTTTGATTTATGTATTTTTAGGCTTTTTCATTGGAAGCATAGATATTTATTATGGTTATGACCTCTTGTTCACTTGACAGTTTCATCATGAGATAATGTCCATCTTTGTCTTTATGCTGACTTTTGCCTTGTTTTTGTTAAGTTGTTAAGTGCCATTCAGTGGGTTCTAACTCTTAGTGACCTTGTATAGGGTTTCTAAGGAGTGGCTGATGCATTTGAGCCACTAACCTGACCTTATGTATCAAAAGAGCCTTGTGGTCCAGTGTATTATCCTGCATCGCCACACCAGGTTTTTGCCTTAAGGTTTATTTTATTAGAAATTGATATTGTGACTCTTACTCATTTTCTTCCAACTGCTCTTTGACTACCATTTTGGTGCTTTTTTTCTTTTGGTCTCTTCCTATTCTGGAATTCCAGTACCTATAAGTTATTCCTCTTCATATTATCCCACATGAATTTTATGTATTCTTCAGATTGTTCGATTTTTTTTTTTTCTGATTGTTCTTCTAGCTTTCTAGTTTTGAGAGATTTACCTTCAAGTTCTCTAATACAGGCTCCCATTGATTGACATCTACTCCTGTGCCCTTTCAAAGTAATGTCCATTTCTGAAATCTTAGTATTAATTTTCTAGATTTCTATTGCAGATTATATATTGTCTCTAATCCTTTATCTATTTTGTTTGTTTGTTCCTGTAGTGTTTTCCTGTATTCTTCTTTGTTTTCCTTGACCTTTCTGTCAATAGTTTGGAGCTACCTAAATATGGAGTCCTGCTGGACGGCTAACTGCAAGGTTGTCTGTTCAAACCCAGCAACTCCTTCTGGGAAACCCTATACAGGGTAGCTATGAGTTGGAACTGACTTTGCAGGATTTAACAACAACAAATGTCATTCTCTTAAATTCTTTTTCAGGTAGTTTCAATGCCTTTTTTCCTTAAAAATGTTTTCTAGCTCTGTCCCTTGGTCACTTGTTTAAGTCACTATGCCTTGTCTCTTCAAGTGAACATAAATGATCTGTTGTTTCTGAGAAATTGTGGAATTATTGTATTTGTATTAAACTGATGATTGTATGTTGGTATATTCGTAGGCACAGACCAACTACATCCTGGTGTGTGCAATTAGGAGATGAAAGCACATGTACGGTTCTATTTTTGTTGTTAGTGCTGCTCAATTTAGGGTGGGTTTCATTAATGTTTATTGTCATTGATCAGGTGTATAGCAGCTGCTATTGTCTCTTGCCTGCTGGGTGGGGTTGTAGTGGGATTGTAGTAAGGCTCTGACTGGGCTGTATGGCATGCTTGCTGTCCTCTGTCTGGTGAGGCAAGAAGAGAAAATGCACAAGAGAGAAGGGAAACAAAAGAAGTAAACAAGTAAACAACAGTGAAAAAGAGATAGAGGGGGGAAGCAAGCAACATCTCAAAAAAAAAATACTAAAGTCAAAAAGAGAAAAGAGGGAGAGAAAAAAAGTTTTGTAACTATGGAAAAAAAATAAATAAAAGAGAAAACAAAAAGCAAGCAAAAGAACTAAGCACAGCTAGGGAAAGGGCTGAGTAAAAGAGAAAGATATTAGAGATAGTAAAGAAAAAGCAAAAGAAGAAGAATGAAGCAGTAGTGGTTAGGAAAGAAAGGGGGAAAAAAGTCATTTGTGTCACCACTGGTGAGCCTCATTTTTTTTTTTTTTTTTTTTGGTGGAGGTGTTGTACGTTGTATGTCACTCAAATTTGCACATGTATCCCATGCCTCTAATGACCCTTCTGTGACTCAGTTTCTGTTTTGGAAGTCAAACCCTTTCCCCCTGCCCCAGAATGGGAGGGATTAATACCATTGCTGCTGGCACCCTGTCTTAGACTGGGTTCTCTAGGGGAGCAGAACCAGCGAGACATATATAGTTATATATAGAGAAATTCACTTCAAGGAAAGAGCTTATGCAATTATGAGGAAATGGTTCATGTAATTATGGGAGTTGGCAAGTCCCACATCAGGAGCTCAAGGATTCTGGCAGGCTGAAGGCTCTTACTGTTTCATGTGGTTACAGGGACTGATAAATCCAGAGTCTGAAAGTCAGGCCACAGGCTGAAGGCTTCTTGTATCCTAAGAACAGGAGGGAAAATGCAGGATCAAAAGAGAGAGAGAGGTTTGCCAGAACATCTGTTTATATCATGTGTGTGCAGGTTGCACATCTAAGGACAGTGCTTTTCCAACTGATTGGCTGCTCACACCAAATCACAAAATAGGAGATGATTACATAATATGTGCCAAGCCACTGAAAATCAATACCTAACCAATTTGGCATAGAACATTAACCATCACAGACCCCCAATCCTTTTAGTCTATAGCAGTAGTTCTCAAATGCAAATATCCCTTAGCCTCCTAGGGGATATTTGGCAGTATCAGGAGATGTATTGTTGTTGTTGTTGTTAGGTGACATCAAGTCGGTACCGACTCATAGCGACCTTATGTCCAGCAGAATGAAACACTGCCCAATCCTGGGCCAACCTCACCACTGTTGTCACACTTGAGTCCATTGATGCCGCCACTTGGCCAATCCATCTCGTTGGGGGTCTTCCTCTTTTTCTCTGACCCTCCACCTTACCAAACATGATATCCTTCTCCAGAAACTGGTCCCTCCTGACAATATGTCCGAAGTATGAGAGACGAAGTTTGGCCATCTTGGCCTCCAAGGAGCACTCTGGCTGCACTTCTTCCAAAACGGATCTGTTGGTTCTTTTGGCAGCCCATGGCACTTTCAATATTCTCCTCCAACACCATAACTCAAAAGCCTCAATTCTTCTATGGTCTTCTTTATTCACTGTCAAGCTTTCACATGCATATGAGGTTATTGAAAATACCAAGGCTTGGGTCAGGCCTAGGAAGAAGGAGTGACGAACTACTTCCGAGTATTTAGTCATTGAAAACCTTATGAATAGGAGGAGATGCATTACATTGTCACAAATGAGAGGATGGAGAGTAATCAGTAGAGGCCAGGGATGCTGCTAAACATCCTACAGGGCACAGGACAGATCCTCACAACAAAGATTTATCCAGCCCATGAGGCCAACAATGCACACACTGGAAAGCCTTTAAGGTTTAACTGCTACAAGTTAAAGAATACCTCTTTAACTTATAAATACATTTCTCTCTCTATAACTAACTATATATTCCTTGCTGGTTCTGCTCCCCTGGAGAACCCAGTCTAAGACAGAGTGCCAGCAGCACTGGCTCTTTAAGCTTTAACTTCTGTAAGAAATAAATCTCTCTGTCTGTTTCAGTTAATCAGAATAAAGCAGCAGTTTTCTTTTACAGGTTACCTTTCTAGGCAAAAACAATCTGATAATGTCAGTTGTATAGCTGGCTTGGTTTAAGAATAGAGATTTGGGGTCTATCATTTGACTGTTGCTTTGGGCAACCACATTCTTGGCCTCCTCTATCTATGTAGGAGACTCCTCCACCCACACAGAGTGATTTTCATTTCCAGGGACCTGATGTCTCATGTCTGTCTCTGGTGTCTGGAGGGGAAGCGCTCAGAAGCAGCTCCCAAAGGAGCCAGCATCTCTGTCAGAATAAACCTTTAAAAATAATATTCAAATAGAAATGTCAATGAGAGCTTTAAACAGATGCTTTCAGAGCATCTGAGAAAACTATATCAGCCTCTAAGGTCAACCTAAGTGTCCACGCAACTGTGCTCTTCTGCATGTCTGTTTAAAGGCTACTGAGAAACATCTCTCCTTCACTATCTGCCCCCATACTTTACATGGCAGTTGTTGTTAAGTGCCAGTGAGTGGGTTTGGACCACAGCAACCCTATATAGGGTTTCCAAGGAGCAGCTGGTGAATTTGAGCATCAAACCTTGTGGTTCAAACCAACCTTGCAGTTGAGTGCTCATTCTACAGCACCATACCAGGAGTCATGTAATTCTTATATTTGTTCATATACACCCTGCAGTATGTTCTTGGGTCCTAGCTCATCTTCCTTACCAGATACTTAACTCCTTGAGGATAATTTTCCTTTTTTAGCTGTTACTGGTACATGGGGGCTTCAAAAGTTCGTGGAAAATTCCATGATTTTTTTATTTCCAATTTTTCCATGAACATTTTGAAGCCTCCTCTATTCTTCCTGGTACTTAGAATGGTGACCTTCTCTGTGGGTAACCAATCAACACTGTCAATGAACAAAAGTGATCATGGTAAAAAATAAAACAACACATATAAACTCACCAGGAACATTTTTAAAAATTAATTGATTAATTAAGATACCTTGGTTGTTGTTGTTAGCTGCTGTTGAATCAGTTCTGACTCAGCAACCGAATGAAACACTTCCCAGTCCTGAGCCATCCTCACAGTTCTTACATTTGAGCTAGTGTTGTTGTTACTATGTCAATCCATCTTGTTGGGGGTCTCCCTCTTTTTTGATGACCCTCCACTTTTCCAAGAATGAGTTCCTTCTCATGCTGGAACTGGGCCCTCCTGATAACATGTCCAAAGTATGTAAGACAGAGTCTCAGCATCAAAGGATTTGCTTGTTCTTCTGGTAATCCATGGCACTTTCAATATTCTTTGTCAACACCATAATTCCTACACACCAATTCTTCCTTATTCACTGTACAACTTTCACATGCATATGAAGCTATTGAAAATATCATGGCTTGACTCAGGCACACCTTAATCCACAAACTGACTTTACTCTTGAATATTTTAAAGAAGTCTTTAAACAGATTTGCATAGTATAATACTATAATACATTGATTTCTTTTTTTAACATTTTATTTTATTGTGAAATATGTGATAGTTTACTTGAGAGAACATTAGATTTATACTCATCCTATCGTATATCATTTCATTGCCATGGTTACAATCCCCTCCATGCATCATCAACCACCCAAAGGGTATACCCTGCAAGCCTGCCCCTAAGTCGTCAGCACCTCTCCCTCTCTGGGTCTAGAGTGCCCAGCCGCTCAGTCTCTCCACGTCATCATCTCTGCCTCTATCTCTGGTGTCACTGCTTCTCTGGGTAGGGTCTTGCTCTGACTCTTCTCCCTTGATGGTCCCAGGGACCTCCACTCCTGAACTGCAAAGTCAACCACTCCCCACCTTTTGTTACAAACATCTATCACTGCGTTTCCAACCCTCACAGTCAGTCCTGGTAGCAATTATTCACTATTGTGCCACAAGAGTGCTACCCCATCTCCTTTCATCAGCCCCACCCAGACAGATTGGATATTACTCAACGGAGATTCTACCTTCCTCCGCGCCCTCTGGATCTAGGCTCCCTCTTGAAAGCTTGTAAGCCTGTCACTTCTTACCTTTGTAGCCCCCCACCCCCACCCCCATTTTGGGTAGCCAATGTCCAAGTTGCCCATCCCTGTCTACCCTGTGTGTGGAGGGGGTGGGAATGATCCTTGCTATAAAGATTTGTTCTCTCCTTTGAGCTACTGCATCCATAGGTATAGGTCAAGTTCATCAAATTATATCAGATTACTCTTTTTTTTCCTCTCCTTTCTTATTCTAGCTGAGTTCTGATCATCCAGTCACTGAAGCCAGGTCGAGTGGATATTATCTGCAAGTGTGGATGTTCTTGTTGCATAGACCCTCTTTTCTTATCAGCTGGATGCTTCACTCTCCACTCTAGTCCTCTGTGGCTATGCAACTGACTCTGGGCCCAGGAGTCCCCAGGTCTTGCCATACTGCTGGCCAGCCAGGTTTCCACCTGGGTTCACAAAAGTCTATTGAATGTGGTAGGGCTTAGCTCGCAGCTTCATTGCTGTTTTTCCCTCACTTCCCCTTATCAGTGACCAACGTGGTCACCAGTCAGAGCACATGTCTGCTCGTGTATTACTACTGAGTCTTAGTCTTGGAAGGGGGTTTGCCCTGAGGGGACCTGACCACTTGCCTTGATGACTCTTGGGCAAGCAACTTGCTTGTTCTTATAGTAATCAGTCATACTGCCATTATTGTTTTGTATTTTTCTTGTTTGTCTTTTTTTCAAGAAGTATCTACTGTTCTTCTAGTCCCTCCAGACTGGTCTGCTTGTCCTTTCAAATGGAAATTTCCCACCTCAGAAGATTCTGGATGGGGTTCAGGATTCCACCTATGGTTTTATGTAATGCAGAGGCTCGGTAGGAATCCTTCTTCACTGGGCACGTTGTAGCCCCATTTTAGGTATTCCAATCAGGTAATCATTTTAGGTATTCCCTCACCCCACACCCTACATCCCAGAGCCAGCAAAGAATTCCCTACCCCCCACCTTAGTATGGGTTCTTTTTCTTAGTCTTTTACAGTAGTGGTCCTGTGCCATATTTCTCCTTTTGTGACTGACTAATTTCATTCAACATAATGTCCTCAAGGGTCATCCATGTTATGCAGTGGCTTGTAGCCTCCTTGTTATTCTTCAAGGCAGCATAATAGTCCACTGTATGTATGTACCACAGTTTGTTTATCCATTCTTAAATTGATGGGCACTTACGAAATTGATGGGCACTTACGCTGTCTCCATCTTTTTGCTATTATAAATAGTGCTGCTATGAACATTGGTGTACATATGTATGATTGTAGCCGTTTGTGTATTACCTTTAGTAAAACTTTATTCGCATGAGATATCAAAGAGATTGTCCGATGATTTCCTCATTCTGTTGGGTCACCTCTCTTTGGAATGGGCACAAATAGGGATCTCTTTCAATCAGTCGGCCAGATAGTTGACTTCTAAATTTCTTGGCAGAGATGAGTGAGTGCCTCCTGTGCTGCCTCACTTTCTTGAAAGATTTCAATTTTTATTCCATCAATTCCTGGTGAATAATGAAAGTCGAGGCTTGAATTTTTTCCTCAGTTCCCCCAGCTTGAAAAATGCTGAGCGTGTTCTTCCTTTTTGGTTTTCTGACTCCAGGTCTTTGCACATTTTATTGTAATATTTAGCTTTATCTTCTCGAGCTGATCTTTGAAATTTTCTGTTCAGCTCTTGGACCTCCTCATTTCTTCCATTTGCTTTAGCATCTCTACGCTGGAGAGCAAGTTTCAGTGTCTCTTCTGACATCCATTTTGACCTTTTCCTTATTTCTTGTCTTCTCAATGACGTTTTGCTTTCTTCCTGTATGATGTTCTTGATGTCATCCCACAACTCCTCTGGTTTTTGGTCTTTAGTGTTTAATGTATCAGCTCTGTTCTTCAGATGATCTCTAAATTCAGGTGGGATATATTCAAGGTCATATTTTGGGTCTTGTTGACTTATAAATTGTTTTGAAACATTTTATAATCATTTTTCTGAATTCCTTCTCAGGCATTTCCAAGGCTTGCCCTCCTTCCAGAATGGAGTCCATGTCTTCCTCTAGGTCATTTGTTTCAGACATTGTATCTTGTTTCTGGACATGTTCTGATATGGTCATCTGTTGTTGCTTCTTGGACATGTTTAGTGTTTATCTGTGGCCTTAATACTTAATTGGGTGTGTGTTTTGGTATCTTTTTAAACTTTCTGACTGCCTCCAGGGAGATGTGATCAAGATGTGGGCTTACCTTTTCACTCTTCTTATTGCTTAACTCAGAGTAACTGTCACATTTGTTGTCTGCCTCCCTGGTACACGACAACTGGTATTGGTTCTTCCCTGGATTGTGGGGTTTTATAGGTTGTGATTGTCTTGACTATATGGTACCAATTATACTCTTCTTGGGTAATATAGGGAGAGAAAGAGTCCCCCAAAAGTAAAAGAAAAAAAAAAAAAACAACAACAAAAATCTACATTGGATACTGTAATCTATAATCACAGAAAAGATAGAGGAAGGAGACAAGAAAAAATAAAAAATCTGTAGCCTAATATGAGTATGATTTTAATATCCTCTTTTAGCTTCTTATCTTCAAGGCCACCTGATAAATTTTAAGATGCCACTGTTGGTTGTTATGCTGTTTTTTCAGGATTGAATTTTTGGCCTGTTTTGTTTTTAAACTCTCTCTCTGTCCACACCCCTTGTTCTGTCCTTTTCCCTAGTAGTAAACAGTTCAGGGCCTGCTTGGTCTTGCTGTTTGGTCTTACCCAAGTTGTTGGCTCCAGATCACTGATCCCAGCAGATTCTAAAGTACTAGATTTCTTACTTCTGCTAGCTATAAGCCTTCACACTTTTTAAATATTCCTAGATATGTGTTTCTGGGTTTGGGGGGCTCTGCTCTGAACCCGCTTTGCCTCTTTTTCTGTGGTATTGCTGATGGAGAACTTTACTGCACCTCTACCCTATCTGCCATCAAGCCCTGCCTCCCCCCTTTCATTTCTTTTTATCAGGACATATCCTAATTTTGCCTTGGTATTTGAGGGACAGCTTTGCAGGGTATGTGATTCTTGGCTGGCAATATTTTTTTTCAGAGTTTTGTATATGTCAGCCCATTGCCTCCTTGCCTGCATTGTTTCTCCTGAAAAAAATCAGAGCTTAGTCTTGTTGGTTCTCCTTGTAGGTAACTTTTCATTTTTCCAGAGTTGCTCTCACGATTCTTTCCTTGTCTTTGATTTTGGAAACTTTGGTTTTGATATGTCTTGGTGATTTCCTTTGGGATTTATCCTGTTTGGGGTTCATTCAGTTTCTTGTATGCTTGTCTTCTTGTCCTTCTTAATGGCAGGGAAATTTCCTTCTAACAACTCTTTGACAATTTCCTCTGTTCTTTTTATTGCCTCTTCCAATTCTAATCACCCATAAGTTGTTTCACTCCATGGTGTTCCACTTAACTCTTAGGCTTTCATCTGATTTTTTTCTGGTTGTTCTTCTAGCATTCTAGTATTGAGAGATTGATCTTAGAGCTCACACATTCTCACTTTCCTTGTTTTGAATCGACTCCTTTGATCTTTCAATGCACTACCCACTTCTGAAATCTTAGAATTAATCTGGATTTCTAATTGCAGGTTTTGTATTGTTTCAACATTTGTGTTTATTTTGTCTGTCTTTTCTTGTAGCATTTTCCTGAACTCTTGTAAAAAATTTTTCTCTGTTCTTCTTGCTTTCCTTGATCTTTCTGTCAATCCTTTGATGGTACCTAAATACCATTTTTTGGATTCTTTTTCAATTAGTTCCATTACCTTTTCTTCAGAAACGTTTTCTGACTCTGCATCTTTGTTATTTGTTTGTGGCATTCTCTCGTTTCTTTGTGTGAACTAAAATGTCTATTGTCTCCAGGGTTTTGGGGGGTTGTCATATTTGTATTTAATTGATGACTATAAGTTGATTTGTTCTTAGTCTCTCATGAACTATCTCCTGTGTGTAGTTAGAGTGTGTACACTGTTCTCATTAGCCATTTGTGCACCTCAGTTTAGGGTGGGTTGGGCTGGTGTTGGCTGCTATTATTGATCTGGTGATATAGGAGCTGGTATTGGCTCTTGCCCAGTGGGTGGAACTACAGAGGGTATACTTACACCTGGGCTGTATGGGCACAGCTGCTGTCTCCTGTTGAGTGGGAAAGAGAAAACCCCTTATACACACACACACACACACACACACACACAAGAAAACAAAACAGAATAAACAAACAAGGAACCAACAATTAAAAGAGACAAAAAACACACAAAAAAACAGGCAGCAACCAGAAAAAGTAATAGACAGGTAGACAGGGAAATGGAGCTATAGAAGAGAAAATAGAAGGAATAAATTGAAAAACTACTTAAGAATATATAACAAGAGAAAAAGACAGACAGAAAAATGTAGCTATAGAAGAGAAAAATTAGAGAGTAAATAAAAGGAAGAAAAAAAAAATTTTTTTAATTGTAGGAAAACCAGGGAGAGGGAAGATGAAAGGAAATAGAGAGCAGTAAAGAAAGATAAAAAGGGAGAAAAAAGAAGACAGGAAATGAGAAATGAAAGAAAAGAAGGAAAAACAAAACTGTCAAAAAAAAAGGATAAAATTCAAGGGAATGGAAAGATAAGTAGAAGGAGGAGAAAGAATAAGCAAACAAAAACAATGAAACAGAAAAACCAAACCCTAAAACAAACAAAATCAATGCAGCTGTGGACCCAGAGAAAAGAAAATTCTGGGGAACTCCTACAAATCCAGGAGCTCACGAGGTGGGTGTGGGAGGGAAGTGACAGCACAGTTCCTGGCCCTAGATGGAGTTCCTGTAGGCTTCAGGGTTAGCGATGTTCAGAGCACTCAATCTGAAAGTAGTTCATAGAGACTCTTGATGGAGCTGGTTTCAATGTTAGCTTTGGTTTACAGGACAACTAAGATAGGCGATTAGTTAAATGGTGGTCTGGTGGTTCTGCAGATTCTATAGGTCTGGAGTTGAGCCCACCTGTATCGCACCAAAGTGGAACACCAAAGTAGTACAGCCGGCCCCTGCCTCACACACACATGACTCCTAACAATGTGGCTCCAAACTCCCAGAGAGCAGGTTCTGCTCAGTGGGTGAATGAGGGTGGGAGCTAGTGCCCCTCTGGTCACCAGGGGAGCATGGAAAAAGGAGGGAATTGAACCTTTCCCATTGCCTGTGTGAATTTGCTCTGCCAGCTGACGTCTGTTGCCAAAGCTGCTCACAAGATTGTCGTACGGCATCTGGCTGACCATTCACCAGTCTCCCTCTCTTGCTGTCCCTGCTGAGCTTTTCCTCCCAGCAAGCACTGAATCCACTTTTCTAGTTTTTCCTCTGAAGTTCAGGGTTCCAGAATTTTCATCTGTGTGTTTCTTTTGTTCTCTCATATTTTTGTTGTAGAGGGTCTGTGTAGTTCCTCTACCTAGTTTACCATATTACCAGAAGTCTTCCCATGATACTATTATTAATGGATGTTTACAGCTGTTTCTTCCCATTTTGAGTTGGGCCACAACAGCAAATAAAGGTCCTGAAAACTTAACTACATCTGTGTCCTTAAGGTCGTCTTCTTTGAGGAGGCCACTCTTCCCTAGTTGTATTTTGAGTGACTTCCAACCTGAGACTCATCATCTGACACTATATCTAACAATATTTCACTGCTATTCATAAGGTTTTCAGTGGCTTATTATTCAAAAGTGGTCTGCTATTCCTTCTTCCTAGTCTGTTTTTGTCTGGAAGTTCTGCTGAAAACTCTCCCCATGGGTGACCCTGCTGGTATTTAAAATACCAGTGGCATAGCTTCTAGCATCACAACAGCACACAGGCCACCACAGTGTGACAAACTGACAGACCTTGGTAGATATTGAAAAAAAAAAAAAGGAAAAAAAGACCATGAGTGTGGGGTTATGGGTAATATTTGACTAATCATCTTCTCAGTTCCCCCTCTTCCTCACCTGTTATTCTAATGACTAGAATCCAATCACAAGCCAGCCTCTGAATTTTGGAAGCATTAGAACTTACGGTTTTTTCCTGACAGGAGAACAGCCCTTGAACTCCAGGACAAATAAGGGAATGTTCTCCCCCTCCTGGGTCTGGGCAGGCTGCCTGAGGTGGGGATGTGGAGGAGGGGCTGAGCATTCCTCCCTCCTGGTCCCTACTTCCCCTCCGTTGTTATACACTCACACAAGGTCACGGAGACTGCTGTGCACAAGACTGTGTCCAGGCCTGACAACCACAGATAGGCAGCAGCTGCTAACCCATGACTGGAGGCCTCACATCCTGCTTGAAACCACCACCCTTTCCTCCCTTGCCCCTTCCCCACAACATACGTTCTGAACTTTTTAAAAAAGAAAGAAAGAAAAATCCTCAGCAGGTGTAGACTTTCAAAGACACAGCGGGGGCACTGTGCCCTAGCACAACACGAATGCCCCTGGGTGTGGCATTTCGGGCCCTTGTACCCTGGTCTGCACGTAGGGGGTCTTTCAGATCCACAGCTGAGAGGAGTTGGGAGCTGCTGGGGGCACTGATAAGGCCTGAGGGACACAGATAGCGCCATTGAACACACAGCTGCAAACCTCCTCTCCCCACTGGGTGTCTTTAGTCAACAACCCCTCCTCCTCTTTGAGTCTTTGAAATGGCCATCTGCTTCCAGGGCCCTAGGTCCTGCTTCTGGGGCCTGGGGTTGGACCCAGGGCCACACATGGGAGCCTGTGTGAGGTTCTGGGAGTAGAGCTTGGGTAGCTCAAGGAAGGTCACTGAAATAGAAATTAGAAAAAAATAAGATAAAAGGAGGCGGTCAGAGAGCCTGGCAGTGGCATGAGACAAGGCTGGGCCACAGAGAGGAAGGCCTGTGCTGGGACAAGAGTCAGCCAAATGACAGCACAGCAGTGATGTTGTAGAAAGCAGGTTTGTGGAAATGGCTCAGGCCTGTAGTTAAGACTTTCCTGACCTTACCCTAAACAGCGGTGTGGCGCTGTAGGATAAGCACTCAACTGCAAGGACAGTTTGAACTGCAAGGTCAGCAGTTCAAACTCACCAGCTGCTCCTCAGAAACACTATACAGGGTCACTATGAGTTGGAACAGTCTCGATGGCACTTAACAACAACAATCATAAACAGTGAGGCCTGGGGCTCAGTCTGTAACTCTAAGAGGACAAACTAGATCCCATCCTAGTGGAAGCATGGGTAAAGCCCAGCTCACATGGGAAATAGCTACACCTGGAATAAGCCAGAGCCTAACTTGAGCATATGCAAAACAGGTGGTGGGGCTGGGCAGTAGTACCTCTGGGCACCACACCTGTTTTACATCCTGCACTTGTAGGGATTTGCATACCTCCAAGCTTGCTGGCCACTTCTGACGCTGAGGAAGTACTACACCTCTCAGACAGAACTTGCTCCTTCCTTTCCCATGACAGAAGCAAATCCTTACTTTCTCTACCTTTGTCCTGCCTGGGAGGGGCTTCATGGATGTGGTTGTTGTGGAGTGGGTCCCCCCTCCTGACTCCTGGTCACATCATGTACAATGGGAATCAAACTCTTGTTCCAAGTTATCCTCGTGATCAATAGAAGGTAAGACTGTTGTGGTCCGTTGTGGTCCACAGGGTCTTTACTGGCTCGCCAGGCCCTTCTTCCTAGTCCCTCTTAGTCAGTGAGCACCTCTGAAATCTGTTCATCATTGTGACAACAAGCAAGAGTCCACTTACAGCAGAGTGATGACTGCACATGAGGTGCTTTGGCTGGAATTGAACCTGGCTCTCGCACAGGAGGAGTTCTGGTGTGGTGCCACAGGATAATGCACTGGATCGCAAGGTCAGTTTGAACTGCAAGGTTGGCGGTTCAAACCCACCAGTCACATCTCAGAATCCCTATACAGGATCACTGTGTGTCAGAATCGACTTGTTGGCACTTGACAACAACAAAAGCAACTCCTGCAGGAAGGTGACAGTCCCTCCACTGAGTCACCACTTCCCCCAGGGAGTAGTAGGAGGATATTGGGAATTTACTTGTCCTTGTGATATGGGACACTATCCTTTCAGAAGCCCACGATCCAGTTTACACATTATTTAGGTTCCTTGTTTTCATCTTTGTCCTGACTGACCACCTTTTATCCTTGTCATGGTTCATTAACTCCCTAAACAGAGCTTGAACAGAGAAAATGCAAGGAGAAAAATGGGGGAAAATAATAGCTCTTTAAAAGGTGTGGTGGGAAAGGAAGTTAAAATCAATTACCTTGAGGTTTCAATTATTCCATACAAACTCTGGTCGCCTTATGGTACATATAGTCAGGGACTAGAATTTAATATGAGGTGTAGGCACAAAGCACATTTTATCCCCATTCACCAAAGAGTTCTCTAGTCTTCAATTTGAAAGCTGGTGAGCCCAGGGCTCAGTGTGCTCCACTAGGACCTGGGGCATGGTGAGGGCACACACACACACTAGGGACAAGTGGACTTAGAGATACGTGTGTCCTGTGAGGACAACTGGACGCAGAGATATGAGAGATATGTGTGATGTCTATCTGGCACGGTGGGAAGAGTGTAAAGGAAAGAGTGGGAGAAGCAAAGATGTTTCTCTTCCTACGTCGCTCTCGGGACAAATGCCAGAGTCCTGAAGCTGGTCCAGAGGGATTACCACATTTTAGAGGAGCATCAAGGAACTGAAATGAGCAGAGGGAAGAGGCCAAACAGTGAAAGTCCCAAGTGCCCACCTCTGGCAAGAAGAGTGGCTTTCGATGCCAAGAATGTCAAGGCTAGAGTTTTCTGCTAGCAGCCCTTCTCCTTTCCCTATACTCATTCTTCTTCCTTGCTATGCCACTCAAGATAAGATATAGAGGCTGCACAGTTTCAGAAAGAGTATGTCTATGACTCCACTTAAGTCAAGTGGGCCACAAACCTGTAAGAAACATCAAAACAAATGCCTGTCAGAGAAAAGTAGAAGCCACTAATCCATTGCTGTTGAGTTGATTCTGACTCCTATGACCCTACAAGACCCAGCAGAACTGATTCATAGGCTTTGCAAGACTGCAGTCTTTACAGAGCCCTAGTAGTGGAGTCCTGCTGTGGTGCTCTGGGTTAATGCACTGGACTGCAAAGGTGGTTTGAACTGCAAGGTCAGTTTGAACTGCAAGGCAGTTTAAGCTTACCAGCTGCACCTTGGAAACCCTATACAGGGTCATTATAGGTTAGAATCGACTTGATGATGCTTAACAACAAGAGTGGCATGGTGGATTATGAGCTGTACTGCTAACCACAAGTTTAACAGTGTGAATTTGCCAATTGCTCCGATAGGAGAAAGATGAGGCTTTCTGTTC
>NW_006408618.1:10639781-10668452 GCF_000296735.1 Chrysochloris asiatica
TCCCATGCAGTCACTTCTGGGTTTGAACCCTTGATCTTTTTGTTAGCAATTAAGCATTTTAACCATTGTACCTTTAACAATATGGGGGAGGGTGGTATCTAAAGAAATTTATCTTCAAAATAACCATTTCTCTTTAGAGTGAGTCAGATGATGGTCATTATCCCCTAGCCCAACAATATACTGGAGAAGCCAAGAGAACAATTCACACATACATGGCTGTTGGCAGCTGCTTTTATCCACAAGGTTGCATGGAGTGTTGACAACATCTGAAGTAGACCGGAGTAGTTCTCCTTATCTCACAGACAGAAACAGAGTCAAAGAGAGGTGAAATGACTTCTCTAAAACCATACTCTTTCTTAGGCAGAGCCTGGATTGGAACCTGGGTGTGTTCGAATGAGATTCAGAGCTCTTTCAGGTAGGGCAGTGCTGTTCAAACTGTGCTCTAATGTAGCACCACAGAAAGGAAGGGGTTTGGTTCTCCCACAGCCTTTCAGACCAGAGTAGCTTCAGTTTTGCTTGCTTTACACGTTGGTATTCCATTTAGGACTTTGATTTGAAAGGGCAGGGCATTAAATAAGTCTGAAAGTTACACATTCTGCCATGATCCTTTTAATGGGGGTTAAGCCCCCATTCAAGGAGCCGACTTGGAATCAATATAAGGAAAGGAGTGATGGAGATACCAATCTCATTGCTATTAGTTGCTATGGAGTGGCTCCAATTCATGGTGACTCCAGACAAAGCAGAATGAAATGCCGCCTGGCCCTGCACCGTTTTCATGATGTTTGGTATGCCACATGATTGGTCTACTGTTGTTTCAGCCATGGTATGTTTTGAGTGTCTTCCAACCTAGGGAGCTCATCTTCCAGCATAACATCAAACAATATTCTGTGTGATCCATAGAGTTTTTATCAGTGGATTTTCAGAAGGAGATCACCAGACCTTTCTTCCTTATTTGTCTTAGTCTGGAAACTCCACTAAAGCCTGTTTATCATGGATGACCCTGCTGGTATTTGAAATACTGAGGATGTAGCTTCCAGCATCATAGCAACACAGAAGTCACAACAATACAATACACTGACAGGTGGGTGGTGAACGAGTGCCATTAAGTGTGGTGAACTACCCACATGTACATGCTCTGACCTTCAAGTCTATGGTTATACAGGGAAAGAAAGAGCTGAGACCTGTCACTCTGGGAAACTTGCTTCCTAGCCTGACATATGGGGTGCCACTTGGTCACCTTTGTGGATCTTGTTTAAATAGATCTGTAGACTTCCATGAATTCTAAGTCACAAACCCTTTAAGCTTAATTAAGTACTGCATCCCGTACATTGAAATTAAAGCAAATGAGCAAACAGAACTCAGTTGAATAGATTCTAGACTACACATAGTTGAAGAGAGAATTGGCAAATTGGAAAAGGGGATTCACCCAGAAAGTAACAACATCAAAGAGATAATGCAAATAAAACAGAATGCTAGGAGCTGTTCTTACAGATAGGAGGTTTATGAAAAATCTGTCAAAAAGGACATTTGAGAATGATCTGACAAAGTAATGGAGTGGGCCATATGAATGCAAATAAAACTAAATCAAATAATTCCATAGACACATTGTAGTCATAACCTATTTCCCAAGTTGTGAGAATAAGGTAAATTAAATAACATACATAAAAGCACGCAGCCCAGTGTCTCATACATAATTGATAAAGATGCTAAGAAGCTGTACTTCTCTTCCTAGATAGAATTTAGTATTCTACTTCCATATTGAGAAGCTTTTTGCTTTCTCTGCTGGAGACAAGCATCATTCCAAGGACACTCAAACTGGCTCATAATCTTTGGATCTAATAATGGGGAATTTTGCCATTTATGACAAAGAAGTTGGGTCATTGCCAGTTGTCCATATGCCTGTCTTCTCATTCTGCTTTTCTCCCTTGGGAACAAACTCTACTGATCCCCCTATCATTAGCTAAACAAGTCAGTCACATGAAAAATACAGGGATGAGATTTTAACATAGTTAGGCATTCTGACTAGTTAGTTTCTTTGCAAATTCCGATACGCTTTCAGCATTTCTCTTCATTATGTCTTGTCTGGAACCTTGAAAGAACGCCTGACAGAGGTCATGAGGCAGGGAGAGACAAAGCTACCCTTTCTCTGTGCATGGAGCATTTTTGACTCACAGGCCTCTGATGAACATATTTCCTAATGAAAAGAACAAAATAAGCCTGGCTCACAGTGAGCAGCAACAGAATGTTCCATCAGACAGAAAGTTGCTTCTTGGAACGTGGGAATCTGAAAGACTGGACTGCATTCAAAGAAAATACCCCAGAGTGATAAAGAGCAAGTCCTGGGGGCTCAGCAGTATTCATATTTCCATAAAGACAGGGGTGAGAGATTCCTTGTCCATGTTTTGGGGATGAAACTGTGTATCTTAGAAACTGAACTAGGCTGGGACTGAGAGACACTTTAAGCTAAGCAGTTTATCTGCTCCTTGAGCAAGGAATATAAGGGAGTCTGACCAGCCTATGAGTAGAATCTGGAGGTATTAAGTTTATTTGTTTTTAGAAGAGAGAAAACATGTTCTTTCCTCTCTGAGTCCGTGGTCAGGAAACAGTTGTTTTAAGACAGAAGAAAGTAGAGAGGAAGAAGTGACATCCCTTTTTGATACATAGAAGACCAACTTTTGCATTCAACATCCATGGAGGAGGCAGGCTGATAGGCCCTTCCTTCCTCCCGTGAGCATTGGGTTGTGGCCCAAGACCATGAGCCCCACTCATCCCTGCCACTTATTCCCTCAGCACTTGGTCCTGCCCTCATCAGCATGTTCACCACCCACCAACAAGTCTATAAAAAAGTAAATCTTCTCCTTGTTTACTCCCTTCCCTCACCCCCCCAGCCCCCACTCCCCCCAAAAAATCTCACCAAGTATGAATCATTTAAAAGTAAAAACTGAGTATTTCAACTTTGACTTAGTTGGAGGTAAATGTTCATGCTTGGAATGGAAGAAAATGATAGGAATTGTAGAGACAAACAGTAGGATTTTATTGTCTCCCATAAGCCGTGATAGATATTTCCCTAATATCTTCCAAAGAAGAAGGGGGAAAAATTCTTAATTGGCTTCACATAAAAAAGACCAGCTGTCTTAGGTAAGATCAGAGAGGAAATTATTGCACACCAGCAAATGAGGGTGTTCCATCGAGTCAGTTCCAACTCATAGTGACCCTGTTTCTGAGAAGTAACTGATGGATTTGAACAGCCAATCTTGCCGTTACCAGTCCAGTGTTTATTCTGCAGCACCACACCAGAATTCCAAGTGAGGCTTGTTGTTGTTAAGTACTGTCGAATCCGTTCCAACCCATAGCGACCCTGTGTAGGTTTTCCTAGGAGCGTGGTAAGCTTGAAAGTCAGTGCTGACCTTTACCGTTCAAACTGACTTTGCAGTCCAGTGCATTAACCCACGGTAACACTGCTTTGGCGAACTCCAGATACCTACCCATGCTTTATTTTCAGTATGTTTGTCCAGCTCTCTCACACACAGATTGAAATGTATCATTAATAAAATTCTAGGCTCTGTGGTAACCAGGCAGGAGAGAAGTTAAATAGAGGCAATTGTACATTGAAAGTGGGGCATTGTTTAGTGATCTGTATTTATTGGGTAGCCCACAGGGAAGTACCTGGTAGCCCATAGAGTCCCTACATTGTAGGTGGCTCATTGCATGTCTGTTGACTGAATTAATGCAGGATTTGGGGTTCTGGTATGGCACCGTAGGATCAGCACTGGACTGCTAACCAAAAGGTCTGCTGTTCAAATCCACCAATTGCTCCTTGGAAACACCCTACAGGGTCACTATGAGTCAGATCAGACTTGAAGGTACTTAACAACAACAAGTGAAAAATGATTTATCCTTTCCTTAAGGGCATTCATTCTGCAGGTACTCCTTAAACAAACCATACATACAACCATGGAACCTGTTGTATACCCATAGAAACTGCCATAGATGTATGTTTAAATAATGAAATAAGTTGTAGTTTCACAGTTCAATCCTTTTAAAACTTAGATCCCCATTCAAATGAGAAAGACTGTATCAGTGTTTTTCCCTCATGCTTTCCTACTGTTTTTTTAAAATTCACTTGCATTTTTTTTTTTTTTTTACATTTATCTACCTCTCCCTCTCCTCATGTGATGCTTCAAAACCACAATCCCTTGTGGTATCCTGGATAGAAGATTGAGAACAGGTATGTGAATGATATCTCCGGACTTGCTTTCCAGCCCCTCCGGGTCATATGCTCCGACAGTATCTCTGCTGCCTCCTTAATAAGAAAGACCTTTGTTATAGACTGAGAGCTCAGGCACTTGTAAATGGAAGACTAGGAAAGTGGAGTCCAGAAAAGACATCACTAGTTCAGTATCATAGAGTTAAGTAGCAATTAAGTCAAAACTAGGAAGTTGAATTCTTAAGACCTAGCCATTCATACGGAGTCCTGACGTGGGGCTGTAGGACGAGTACTAGATTGCTAACTAAAAGGTCGGCAACTTGAACCCACCAACTGCTCCACAGGAAAATGGTGTGGCAGTTGGCTTCCTTAGAGATTTCAGTCTTGGTAACTCTATGGAACAGTTCAGCTGTCTTGTAAGGTCACTATGAGTCAGAATCGATTCAACGACAGTGGTTTTGGTTTAGGCCTCCCTAGTGCTGGTGTTTCTCTGCTATTCATAAGGTTTTCAGTGACTACATATTCAGAGGTAGTTTGTCACTCCTTATGGTGTTGGTGGAGAATATTGAAAGTGCCATGGGCTGCCAAAAGAACCAACAGATCCATTTTGGGAGAAGTGCAGCCAGAGTGCTCCTTGGAAGCCAAGATGGCCAAACGTCATCTCTCATACTTTGAATATATTGTCAGGAGGGAACAGTCACTGGAGGTAAGGTGGAGGGTCAGAGAAAAAGAGGAAGACCCTGAGTGAGATGGATTGGCCAAGTGGCAGCATTGATGAACTTAAGCGTGGCAGCAGTAGTGAGGTTGGCCCAGGATCGGGTAGTGTTTTGTTCTGCTGTGTTGCTGTGGGTCGGTACTGACTCAATGGCACCTAACATCAAGAACAACAGACTGACGTGGTGCTGCTGGACTGCAAGGTCAGTTTGAACTGCTAGGTTGTTGGTTCAAATCCACCAGTTGCTCCTTGGAAACCCTATACAGGGTCTCTATGGGTCGGAACTGAGTCAACAGTACTTAACAACAACAACAACATCTGGTGTGGCACTGTATGTTAAGCACTTAATTGCTAACCATAGGTCAAACTTACCAGTTGCTCCTTGGAAACACAATACTGGGTAGCTGTGAGTCAGAATTGACTCAACAGCATGTAACAATAATAATAACTATCTTATATGGAGTCCTGGTGTAGTTCTGTAGCATAAGCACTGAATTTCTAACCAAAATATTGGTGATTTAAGCCCACCAGCCAATCCATGAAAACTCTATACATGGTCACTATGAGTTAGACAACAACAACAAAAATCTTACTTGGTTTAGGACTGGGCAGTGCTTCATTCAGTTGTATGTAGGATTGCTATGAGTTAAAACCAACTTGAAGACGCCTAACAACAACAATAATATTTTCATTCAGGCCTTAGTTTCAAAGGCAGAGTTTGAATAACACAGTGAGAGCCCAATAAATATTGCTAACTAACCTGATGTCCTCTGTCCAGGGGGAACTTGCCAAGGGCCAATGTGCTGAGGGAGAGGAGAATGCAACATAAAACAGACAAGGAATGTATCATCTGATTATGTTTTTCTATTTAATTATCAGCCAGCACAGCTCAATGCCTTCACCTACCTCACTCTCAGTAGAAGAGCATCTCATTGCTCATTGGTTCTGAATGATCTTTTGATGAAATATATTTTTAAATGAAATTAGAAAATACTGAGTAGGTTTTGGGAGAATTTATTTTGTATAGTGCTAACTAACTGCTATTATATAAGGTGTACATTTAAAATAATAAGGGGCCAAGAAAGACTTATAAAAATGGAAGTATATACTATACTCATGGATAGGAAAACCTAACACTGTGAAAATGTCAGTGCTACTCAAAGCAATCTATAGTATAACACAAGCCCAATCCTGATTTCAATATCATTCTTTAAAGAGATGGAAAAAATTATCAGGAACTTTATATGGAAGGAAAGAGACTGCAGATAAGCAAAACATGGCTTAAGAAGAACAAAGTAGAAGACCTCTGACTCCCTAATTAAAAAAATTACTACACGACCATAATGGTCAAAACAGCCTGGTACTGGTACAATAAAAGATACATAGATCAATGGAATAGAATTGAGAACCTAGAGGTAAACTCATCCACATACAGTCAGCTGACAAAGAACCAAAACACACTAAATGGGGAAGAGATTGTCTCTACAACAAATGGTGCTAGCAAAACTGGAAATCCATTTGTAGGGAGATGAAACAAGACCCAAATCTCACACCATCTACAAAAACAAACTCAGCATGGATTAAAGACCTAAATGGAAAACCTAGAATTATAAACATCACCAATGGAAAGCTAGGGACAAACTCAGGGGTTCTAATACATGGCATATATAAACTGTCAAACATTACCAAAAAAAGTGCAAGCAGTAGAAGACAAAATATAACTCAGATCTCCGAAAAATTAGATACTTGTGTGCATCAAAAGATTTCTCCAAAAGAGTAAAAAGAGGACCTACAGATTGGGATTTTTTTTTTTTTTGCAATGACATATCACACAAGGGACTACTATATATAAAATTTAAAGAAAACTACAATACCTATATAAGAAAAAGACCAATTACCCAATTTTAAAATGGGCACAGTACGTGAACAGACACTTCACCAAGGAAGATATCCAGACAGCCAAGAAATATATGTTCACAATCATTTGCCATTAGAGAAATGCAAATCAAAGCAACAATGCAAATCACACCAACATTAACAGCAAAGTTCAAGAAAACAACAAATCTGACAAGGGTATGGAGAGACAAGGACCCGCCTACATTGCTAGAGAGACTGTAAAATGGTTCAATCACTCTGTAAAACAGTATGGCATTCCTCAGAGAGTTGGAAAAAGAAATACTTTATGACCCAACAATCCCTCTACTTGGTATATATCCACAAGACGTATGAGCCAGGTCACAAGTAAATATATGCACAACAATGTTTGTCACAGCACTATTCACAATAGCAAAAAGATGGACACAGTCTAAGTGTCCATCAATCAAAGAATGGATAAACAACTTTTGCTACATACACACAATGGGATACTATAGAACCTTGAAGAATAACAATGAATCTGCAAAACACCTCAACATGGATGAACCTTGAGGATATTATGCTGAGTGAAATGAGTCAACCACAAAAGGACATTTTTGCATGAGACAACTATTGTGTAAGCTTAAGAAAAGGTTTTCATACTAAAAGAAATAGTCTTTGATGGTTACCAGGGGTGGGAGGGAAAGGGAAGTAATTCACTGGCTAGAGAGTAGACACATTAGCTTGGGTGACAGGGAGCAGAATATACAAGGAAGGGGAGGGTGGCAGATGAACAATGAAGATAGAGGAAGATTTAGGGAGGTGTGCATGGGATAATGGAATAGAGATAAATAGTGAATTATGAGGCTTTCTACTCCCGTAAGGATTTACACCCCCAGGAAACCCTGTACAGGGTCGCGATGGGTCAGAACCGACTTGACGGCACTTAACAACAACAACAACATATACAACCTTGGAACCACAGAGGTCTGTGAGTAGATCAAGACATAGGCTGAATTGGTAAAGGAGGGGGGAAATGTGTACTTGACTGTCTTGCGGATATTGGTTTCCTTCTGCCTATCATTGCAAAATAGACTTCCTAATTTTTTTTTTTTTTTAACTCTTTATTGTGAATTGGGGGAAGGTTTACAGACATGATCATCAGCTTTACAATTAGCAAACTATACACCTTGTTTCATCTCAGTAATTACAGTCCCCTCCCTGCAACAACAGGTATCCTACTTCCTCCCCATTTACATCTTATATTTCACAAATGAACAAGGCAAAAATATTTGATATACATTTACAAAGCAAAAATGGCACATTCTGTCAGCCAGCCTCCTGCCTACAGGCACAAAGGCACTGTCTCCGCTCTGGTGGCTTTTCTAGGCAGGGATTTCAGGCCCCACTAATGCTCTTCCTTCCTGATGGTGCTGGGATAGTCTGTTCCTGAAATGAAATAATTAATTACTACCCCACCCCCCCATTTTAGTTACATCTTCAACAATTACAGTTGTGACCATTGCAATTAATCCTGCTAACAATAGTCACAATTGAACCATAAAATCCTTTCTTCATATCCCATCCCCTTTTACCCTCTGGGGAGAGGGAAACTATTCAGTGGAGATTCTACTTAACCTTTCTCATTCTGCTACTAAGTATGATCATGAGACTTTGTAAATCAGCCACTTCATGCCTTTGTAGCCCCACCACCTCCCATTTTTGATAGCCATGTCTGAGTTTCTTGTCCCTACCAATCCAGTACACTGAGGAAACAAGGTGTTCCTTGATACAAAAAATCCTTCCATTCCGGTTGGAATTTGGAGCCACTGAATTCATAGGCAAAAGTTTAGTTTGTCAAATTGTAGGAATTTGTACTTGTTCTCAATATCAAATATCTTTATCTTCCTTGGTTCAGGTTCTAGTCAACTAGCCATCCAAGCTAGGTCAAATGAGTGCTAGCTGCCCGTTTAGGAGAACGCACACCTCCTAGCACTTCAGACCAGATGACTGCTTCACTCTTAGCCCTAGCCCCCAGTGGTCATATCAGTGCCCATGGGCTCTGGAGTTCACACATCTTCCTAAATTTCAGACCAACCAGTCCTTCCTCTTCTCTTTCTCTCTCATATCAAGGTCAACAGGTGACAGTGGAACATGGCCAAACTCAATCCACATTTTCATTGTTTCATTCCCTCACTTCCACTCACAAGTAGACCTAGGTGGTCACCAGCAAGCATACTAGACTGCTCACAGGTTCCCTTTGAGTTTCAGTCCTAGAAGGGGGTTTTCCCTGATGGGCTGACTTTTCTTGCCTTGATGCCTCCAAAACAATCAGCTTGCTTGGGTCTGCGTGTCTTTTCTAGTGAGAATGTCTGGGTAGGGCTCAGGATTCCACCTAAGGCCCCATGCTCTGCAAAGGCTACAAGAAGCCTATTTCACTGGTCAAATTCTAACTCCACTTTTACCAAATCCAATCAGTTATAGGCTGAAGATGGGCTTACAAACTTTCTATCATCATAATTCCCAATATTCATTTCTATCCCCACTGAATAGTTTCCCTCTCCCCAGGGAACAAAAGGGGATGGGATACAAAGGCGATAGGATTTTATGATTCAGTGGTGAATATTGTTAGCAGGATTAATTGCAATGGTCACAACTGTAATTGTTGAAGATGTAACTAAAACGGGAGTGGGGGGAGGGAGTAATTAATCTTTCATTTCAGGAACAGACTATCCCAGCACCATCAGGAAGGAAGAGCATTAGTGGGGCCTGAAATCCCTGCCTAGAAAAGCCACCAGAGCAGAGACAGTGCCTTTGTGCCTGTAGGTAGGAGGCTGGCTGACAGAATGTGCCATTTTTTTGCTTTGTAAGTGTATATCAAATATTTTTGCCTTGTTCATTTGTGAAATATAAGATGTAAATGGGGAGGAAGTAGGATACCTGTTGTTGCAGGGAGGGGACTGTAATCACTGAGATGAAACAAGGTGTATAGTTTGCTAATTGTAAAGCTGATGATCTTGTCTGTAAACCTTCCCCCAAGTCACAATAAATAAAAAGTTAAAAAAATAATGAAAAAAGGAGGCATGGAAACAGGGAACACAGGGAGAAAGCAGGGTAAGTGATGGTACATTGTAGGAATTGTAATCAGTGAGATGAAACAAAATGTGTACGACTGAAAGAATGGAAAACTGATATGCTCTGCAAACCTTCACGTAATTCACAGTAAAGTTTTTCACAAACAAAAAATACTCCAAAAGAATGAGGGACAAATAGCAAAGAATGTAACTTTTCTATTGAATTTAATGAGGTGTGGTGCTGTGGGCTAATGCATCAGACTGCAAAGTCATTTGAACTTCAAGGTCAGTGGTTCCAGCTCACCAGCTGCTCCTTGGAAACCTTATACAGGGTCACTATGGGTCAGAATCGACTCCATGGCACTTAACAACAACAATTCACTTGACTTATGTCCTCGTTTGGAGCTGCAGGATCAGCATTGGACTGCTTACTGAAAGGTCAGCAGTTCAAACCCACCAGCCTCTCCTCAGAAAACGAAACCCTATACAGGGTTGCTATGAGTCAGAACTAACTCAATGGCACTTAACAACAATTCACTTGACTAGCTAATAAAATGACAGTAGATGAAAATGTAACTCTATTGTGCCTCTTTTTATATGAGTCTATCAGGAATCATTGGTAGCCCCTTGTCTCCTGGTGAAATTAACAGTGAGTTAAACAGCTGCTTTGTTATGATAATTCAGCTGTTTTATTTACGTTTTAATCAGTGCAGATTACTTTTAACCAAACCAGCATCTCTGGACAGAATCTACACTGTATGACTTCTTTCAGTTAATGAGAAATGGTTCCCTGAGTTCATTTATGCTTGTGCAAATCTAATTTATCTTGACCAATGCCATTATACTAATTATATAAGTGCAGTTGATTCAGACAGTTTCTATTATGAGAGCCCTTGAAAGTGCAACATAGAAGAAAGAATAAAATGGAGCAGATATGTAATTAGGGCTATTATGAAAATCCTTTCAACAGCTATCAAGAATGTATTTTAAGTATAGGAATTTTGGTCTTTGTATGATTATGATGACCATAGTGTCTTCAGAGGCATTCCTCCGTGCCAGTTGGGGGAGGAGGCAGGTCTCTGATGCCTACAGGGGCCAGGAAGATGAAGTAAGGAGTAAATAGGCTGGGGTCAGTGCTTTATGCATATGTCATGTAAGTGAGGGCTGTGGAGGCCAGGGAGAGGGTGCCTGCACCATCTGAAGGAGGCAGGCTGCCTCAGCATTCCGCTGACACTTGATGATTCTAAGGAATGAGGCCCAGTACTGCCAGAGGAACCGGAAATCTGGACTTGAGTGTTAGTTACCGCTGACTAGATTCCAACTCATAGGAACCTCATGTGTGTCTGAGTAGAGCTGTGCTTTATAGGGATTTCAAGGCTGACTTCTGCTAACCATTCATTTAACAGGTAAGCATGCTGTTTGCACTACAACATTTAGTGATTCAACATTTGAGTGAAGTATTCTAATTTTTAAGAAGATCCTTGTTAACATTTCAGAGTCTTTTGCTGCAGATTTCCCCAATGCAGTATGTCATTTGATTTCTTGACTGCTGTTTCCATGGTCGTTGATCATTGATCCAAGAGAATGAAATTCTTGACAACTTCAGTTTATTCACTATTTATCATTATGTTGCTTATTGGTCCAATTATGAGAATTTTCATTCTCTTTATGTTGAGGTATAATCTAGACTAAGGCTGTAGTCTTTGATCTTCATTAGTAAATGTTTCAAATCCACGTCACTTTCAGTTGAGACAGCTGCATAAATTAATTTGCATATATTAATAAGTCTTCTTCCAATCCTTTCATCCTGATGCTGAGTTCTTTTTCATGAAGTCCATTTTTCTTAGATAACTTTTTCCCCATACAGATTGAGTATGTAAGGTGAAAGAATACAACTGTGATGCACACCTTTCCCAGTTTTACACCACACAGTATTCACTGTCAGCCTTCGCCTCAGAAGGCTTGGGGCTAAGGGAAGAGTACAACAGAACCATGTGACTTGGGTAAAATTGGGTGGGGAGAGACTGCTGCTCTTTTCCACAAAGAATTAATGGAAAAGATACCCTCAAATAGCAACAGGAGAGATAAAAGCTGTAAAAAGTTAGAAGCTGTTATCTAAAGAGATCCCAGAATTTCAAGAGTAATGAAAGAGGAAGTCCAGAGCCTGGAAGGGGGTTGACTAGGTGCAGGAAAGCTCTGCAGGGGTGGAGGAAGAGATTAGTTTAAGATTAACCTTCCAGACTCCATTGGAAATGGGGCTATCTTATTAGAAAGGCATTGTGAGCTCACTTAAAGGGAATTTAAATCAAGCCATGATGGGCAAATTTTCATAATGCTGAGTTGCAAGACACTGTAAAAAGGTGGAGAGTTGCGGCCTGGGAATTAGGAGTTTGAGTTCTGCCTCATACTGAATCTGTGGGAGTTCAGGTACAGGACCCAAACTGAAAATGTGGAGGTTAGATTGTATGATGTATTAATTATCTGAGGCCACCCCCAAACTTGGCAGCTTCAAATAGGAAACCTGTATTAGCTCACAGATTCTGTGGGTCAGGAATGAAGACATGGCTTAGAGAGCCTAGGTGGATCTGAGGTAAATCCTTATAATGTTAGGAATACCACAAACTCAAAGGTCTCTCCCAAACTCACTTTCTTTACAAAAGAATCCAGGCGGTGGGTTATCCTCAGAATCTCTGTGAGATAGTCACATTTCCATACAATGATGGACCTTGCTTAAGAAATCTAAGTCTGTGCTCGAAGTATCTTGTAGTTGTTGTTAAGTGCCATTGAGTCAGTTCCAACTCAAACTGACCCTATTTAGGGTTTCTGGGGCTGTGAATCTTTTCGGGAGCAGAAAACCTCATTGTTCACCCACAGAGTGGTTGGTGGGCTCAAACTGCCAACCTTGTAGTTCATAGTCCCATGCTTATCCTACAGGTTGAATTTAAGTGAGATAAACAAAATCCTATAGAAAACAAAATCTTGCTATGTCCATCCTGCAAGAAATTTGTATAGCTGTCATGGCTTCATTTTTTAAATCTGCTTTAATTAGTCAGATAGCCATTATTTCCCTTACTAATAGCCATAATTAAAATTGTATCCATAAACCCTTCAAATTTTAATAACTCTGAGAGTTCCTCTGGCTTAGAAAGCTACCCTACTAATGTGCACATATATATTAAATCATTTGGAGTAAGGAGCAAAACTTACTATGAATGAAAAGGCTGAGATCCATGTTTCTACTTACAAACTCTTTAAAATTTTTTTTATTTTGGTAAAATGCGAGGGGGCTTTAAAAAGTTAATGGAAAAATGGAATTAAAAGATAATGGGATTTTTCCATAACCATTTTGAAGTTCCTTCATTTTCCATTGTAACCACTTTTATGTGTACAATTAGTGGCATTAATTACTTTCACTCCTCAGAAACTCTATACAGAGTCACTATGAGTTGGAACTGACTCTATAACACTTAACAACAACAACAACATAGACACTTAGGGAGTGTGATGGCTCTGTAGGATAAGCATTGTCAGTGGTTGAAGCCCACAAGCTCCTTCACAGAGAATCATGAGGTTTTCTGTTTCTGCAAAGATGTACAGCCCCAGAAACCGCATGGTCACTCTGAGTCAGAACCACCTCGACATCACTTAACAACAACATAGACACTTATCTCACAAAATTGTCACAAAGATTTAATAATGTAGCTACATCTATACGAGGAGTCCTAATATAAAAGGTCAGTTTGAACTGCAAGGCCAGCAGTTCAAACTCATCAGTTGTTCTTTGGAAACCCTATACTCGTCCTTATGAGTCAGAACCAACTCAAAGGCACATAACAACAATATAGCTATAGGAAGTGTTTAGCATAGTGCCTGTAACTAATTACTCAATAAATGTTAGTTTCCTCTCAAGTTTTTGGAGAAACAACTGAGTATCTGAGAGGTGTCTCCAAAAATTCAACCAAACAGGAACATGATGGGAATGGAATTCTTGATCTAGACCATTTGCCTTTATTATAATTGCTTTCTCATCTGTCCTTTAGTGAATTACACCAAAACATCCTGACTCACCACTTTAAGCTTACTAAACTGAGGCTAAAATGCCATGAGACATATTGCTGATGTCAGCCCTATGACTTCAAGTAAGGGTAGGAGCACATTTAACTTGTCAAGATAAAAGGAGTGCCCTGCTATATATGCAGAAACACAGAAATAACCCTCTTTCTGAGCTTATAATATATTGCGCTTTGTATATAAATCCCTGAACGTAAAGGATGAAAAGTGAATACATATAAAGGGGAACAGAGGTGTCTCTGGAGACCCCCAACAAATAGCATTCCTTTTTTCCATCTTGACCATTTGACAAAGTCAGTTTGGTGGTGGTGGTGGTGGTGGTGGTTGTGTACTGTGGAGTTGGTTCCAACTCATAGCGACCCTGTGTAGGGTTTCCGAGGCTGTCAATCCTTATAGGAGCAGAAAACCTCTTCTTTCTCCTGAGGAACAGCTAGTAGTTTTGAACTGCTGTTCTTGAGATTAGCAACCTGACTCATAACCACTATGCTACCAGAGTTCCTTAAAGTCAGCTTACGTATTTGGAAATTCCTTTTCTTTACCTGGGGCCACTAGGAGTCGAAATCAACTTGATAACACCTAAACCCAGCAACCTAGTGACTAGTCTGAGAGTGGCTGAGACTGTCCAGAACAGCTCTGACTTGTAAACAGTCAACTGGAGGCTCACTACAGCCTGAAGGCTGCTGTAAGGGGAGAGGACTGGAGAAAGGCGAAGAGAAGTAGCCAAGGTCCCGAGTCTGGGGCTGAGGGAGGAGAAACCCACAGTGGAGAAAGCCTGGAAGGACTGGATGCTTGAGTTTGGGGAGACTAGTCTGTTTCACTAGATGCAAGAGATACAGAGTGGACTGACTCAGGTTTCTCCTGGTCACTGCAGGAGGATGAGAAAGGTGTTTTCCAGATTCAAAACTGAAAGTAAAACAAATGCTGGTTATGAAGTATCCAACAAAATTAGGGAAGACAAATATCAAAGCTATCAAGAAAAAAAAAGAAAAAGAAGAAGGGAGGGGTTGATCGCATTAGCAATTCTCTGTCCCTACCTTTCTCTTTCCAAAGTTCTCTGCCCTAAGATTCAATACCACTGCAGTTTTCCCTCTCCTCTGGGATACTCTCTACCTCCTTCCTGGATGGACAAACTGCTCTCTCACTCTCCTCATTATGGAAATGCTCCCAAACTCATCCAAGAATTTACTAGGAACCCCAACCAAGATGACAGAATGTTTCAGAGCACAGCTATGACTTGGCGTGAGATACCTGGGTACTCACTTGACCAGCTGGCAAGCTTTGTTGGCAGTTTCTCCTCTCTAAGTCAACACAATTCAATCTGGGGGATCCAGCCAGAAACGTGTCCTTTTTAGTCCTCAGGTGGTGCACCTGTTCATCCACATCGCCTTTTATTCCTTCCCGCTTCCCTTTCACTGGACTCCAGGTGAACTAAGCCACCCAGTAGTTATGGACAAGGCTGGGGGGCCACACTGTGTGGAGAATAGGTATTCTTTATGACATTACCCCAAAGTATACATGTAGTTCTCACTTTTGCTAGAAAGTATTTTCTGCTATTATTTGGGATTATGGTTGTTGTTGTTGTTAAGTACCATGGAGTCGGTTCCAGCTCATAGTGACCCTGCACAGGGTTTCTGAGGCTGTAAATCTTTACAGGAACAGAAAGCTTCATCTTTCTCCTATAGAACCGCTGGTAGTTTTGAACTGCTGACCTTGAGGTTGGCAGCCTGACTGGTAATCACTACGCTACCGGAGCTCCCTTGGGATTATGTATTGATATTTTATAGAAAAAATATCCTTGTTGCTGTTGTTAGCTGCCATTGACTTGGTTCCTACTCATAGTGACCCTAGGGTTTCCAAGGAGCAGCTGGTGGGTTTGACCCCTCAACCTTACAGTTCAAACTGACCTTACATTCAGTGCCTTATCCTACAGTGCCACACCAGGATTCCATATATATTGTTGTTGTTAAGTGTCATTGAATCAGTTCTGACTTATAGCAACCCTGTATAAGGTTTCTGAGGAGTGGCTGGTGACATTATGGTCCAGTGCGTTGTCCTGCAGTGCCACTCCAGGACTCTCTCTCTCTCTCTCTCTCTATCTATCTATCTATCTATCTATCTATCTATCTATCTATCTATCTATCTATCTATCTATCTCTCTGTCTATCTCTCTATCTATCCACATACACACACACATATACATATGGTGGTAGTGGTGGTGGTATGCTGTGGAGTCGGTTCCGACTCATAGCGGCCCTGTACAGGGTTTCCGAGGCTGTAAATCTTTACAGAAACACTATATGTGTATATATATATATATATATATATATACACACACACACACTATATGTATACATATATGTATATGTATATATATACATATAAACACTATATGTATGTATATATATATACTTAACATATATGTATGTATATACATATATACATACATATATGTTGTTGTTAAGTGCCATCAAGTCGGTTCCGACCCATAGCGACCCTGAACAGGGTTTCCAAGACTATAAATCTTTACAGGAGCAGAATGCCTCATCTTTCTCCCATGGAGCAACTGGTAGTTTTGAACTGCTGATGTTGCAGTTCGCAGCCCATTTCGTAACCACTACTCTACCAGAGCTCCATATATATGTATATATTATGTATGTATTCTGGCACAGGAGAAAGACGAAACTTTCTGCTCTGGTAAAGATTTACAACTACAGAAACCCTATCCAGGGTGGCTGACACCACAGCACACAACTACCACCACCACCATGTATTCTGGTGTGGCACTATAGGATCAACACTGAACTATACACCTCAATGCTGGCTATTCAAACTCACCAGCTGCTCCTTGGAAATCTTATACAAGGTCACTATGAGCCAATGGCACTTAACAACAACATATGTGTATATATAATGTTTAAATACATAAAGAAATATGCTCTAAGTACTGAAGAAATTCCTTTTCCTCTCCTTCCATCTATCTTCCCACTCAGTCACCATGTCTCCAGATCAGTGGATCCTGATCTGGAGACCAGGTTTAAAACACCACCAAGGAAGCTCTTGCACAGCCCCTCCTGCGCAGAGGGTAGAGCTCCATGCAGGCCTCAAGCTTAACTCTGACACCTGCAATGTGCACCTTCTCCTCACCTGTCTTTAGGATGTCATTTCCACATTGAACTTTTGGACAATCAGCCCTGCCATGAGACTTTGTTCCAGCATACCCGGCTCTACTTTTCCCCATCAACCTGACAACCAAAGACTTCTTTTGTTGCCTCTGAGCTAACTGGTCTGACACACAGCTCCGGGGAATTCTTCAGAGAAATTGATTCTTGCTTGATCCTTAACCTACTCTCACAAACAAAGCCTATGACAGGGAAGCCCAGTTCTCTGCTGAAAGAGCCAGAGCACCACCACCCACCAAGCACAGCTGCTCTGCTAATTTTAGAGTGCTCTGAGAAACCACCCAGCTTCAGGGCACTTTGGAGATCCACATCACACCCTCTCTCTGGAAGTGATCCGGGGTGGGGCCCACTCCTCTCTTTTAACACTCATAGCACGTTTGTAACCTAGAAACATTTTGGAGGCTACTCTAAATAAATGATTTTTTAAAAAACAAAACAACAAACCACTCAATCAGCTATCAAATTGCTATTTATCTCCAGAGTCTCGCCCTGAATCACGAGATTGGTCTGTGCAGTGCCTAATGGACTTGTCTGCTGGGGATTCAGGTATCACCTCACAGTCCATGTGTCCCCTGTTGCCCCCAGACCGACCACTTCCTCCTGTCTGTCTTTGTCTGGGGCATTTTCAGTTATGCAAGTTGAGACCATCAGGTCACCCATGACTGCCTTCCCTGCCTCCTTAATCACCAAGTCTCCAACTTAAAGTTATTTTTTATGTGTGAAAATAATTTTTTTGTGTGTGGTAAGTATATAGGTAATAAAACAGTTTCCATTTCAAAATTTTTCACATGTATAGTTTGTTGCTGCTGTTTTCTGTTGTCAAGTTGATTTTTACTCAACTTCAATATGACAGATGTTAACCATCACCCTTAACCACTGCCACATTTTTTTTTTCATTAAAATACAATTTTATTTCTTAAATAATCTCTAAACACATTCTTTTGTCTCCATCCCCTCCACCTTCATCCTAGTCAAGTCCTCTCAGCTCTTACCTGCACATTCTCCCTGCCTAATTCTCATGCTCTTCCTTCACACAGCTGCCAAGACAAGCTGTCTAAAATGACCTCAGTCTGTCTCGAGTTTAAAACCCTTCCAGGTTTTCTGGCAGGTTCTCAATTCCAGCTGCATGTTAGAATCACTTGGACAGTTTTTAAAGTTCTTTTAGTGCCCCAATTTTATCACCAGAGTTCCTGATGAAATCAGCCTGGATAGGGAAAGGCATTTGTATGTCTTCTGAAGGATCCCTAGGAAATTCTAATACATAGCCAGGGTTGAGACCTGCTGACCTGCAGAATGCAGGCCAAGGTGCTCCATGACCTGGACCTGCCCACCTCTCCAGCCAGCCTCCCTTCCTGGCATGCCAAGTCTATATGATTGACTGCTTGTGATTCCCTTCCTTTCTATTGTAAACACCTGTCCCATAAGTCCAACATCACCTTCTATAAAAAGCCATTCCCAGCTACCCATTACAGCACGTTTCCTTACCCCATGGTGCTCCATAAAACCTTGGACAGTTTGCTGGTACTAAATATGTACATTCTTTTATTGTTACCTATGGGACTTGTGTGACACTGTAGGATCGGCACAAGGTCATCAGTTCAAACCCACCTGCTGCTCCTCAGAAACCCTATACAGGGTTGCTATGAGTTGGAACCAACTTAATGACACTTAACAACAAAAACAATTTATGTGTCAGAATTCCTGGGTGATGCAAATGGTTAATGTGCTCAGCTGATAAATGAAAGGTTGGCCATTCAAATCCACCAAAAAATGCCTCAAAAGAAATGCCTGGTGATCTACTTTTTAAAGATTAGTCATTGTAAACTGTGGACCGCATTCCAGTCTGACACACATGGGGTCATGATGAGTCAGAGCCAATAGCAACTGGTCTATTTATATGTCTGTTTTTCCCACTAGTCTGTGAACTCACAGTTGACTGTTATTCATCATTGTGTCCTCTGCACCTACAACAGTACCAGATATTTGGTAGGTATTCAGATGTTTGATGAATAAATGAAAGAAAACACTGTTTGTCAGGCCCACTTTATGTGATGAGCAATTGCTTTTTGCAGCCAATTGAGGAGAATATGGTAAAGAAAGACTAAATTATTCAGTTCAACAAACAACTATTGAAACTGTCTGTAAAAGCAACTAGAAGATAGTAATTGCTTATCAGCAGAGGTTTTAAGATAATTCAGTTTTAAATTGAAAGACCAACAATTTTAAATCTAGCTCAGTCAAACCTTATTGTCAAGTTAGTTCTGACAAGGAGATTGTTCTTCCTCCTTGCAGACCATGTGGGCAGGTTTGTTCTCTATCATCTTAAATAAAGACCAGAATACAATATGCCATGAAGCAACACTATTTGCTAGATGACCAGTGGTTACAACAAAATTTTGCTACGAAGTGTGAAAAGAAAACTAGGGAGCATGAAGGAATAATATAAAATGCCAATCTATACAATAGCTGCCTGGTTCTTTTCCAATCTTCAGTCTGTATGTGTAACACAAAACGTAGGGGACATCTACCTCAGCACATTTGGATATCTTAGTATTGTTTCCTGAACAAGTGAAGAAAAAGACAGCTACCTTTAAGAACAGGCTTGTGTTCTTGTTTGTTGTTGTTGTTGTTGTTAAGTGCCATCGAGTCGGGTCCGACCCATAGCGACCCTGTACAGGGTTTCCAAGGGTGTAAATCTTTATGGAGTAGAAAGCCTCATCTTTCTCCCGCGGAGTGGCTGTGTTCTTGTTTAGGTATCAGCAAATGCAAATACATTTGAAACCTCTTTCCATAAGTAGTCTCCTGGAACAGGAGTTGTCAAACTGTAAAGAGCCAGATAGTAAATATTTTAGAGTTTGCAGGTCACATATGGTCTCTGTCAAAACTACACTACTCTGCCACAGTGACAGGAGAGAGTCATAGACCAACAAATGGGCATGGGTGTGTGTTCCAGTAAAACATTATAGAAACAGTCAGTAGACAAGATTTGTCTCTTGGGCCACAGTTTGATACCCCTCACTAAACCAGTTCCAGTTGCTGAGCCAACTCAGACTCCTGTAGGCCAGGATAGAAGTGTGTTCCACAGGTTTTTCAGTGGTTGAATTTTTTGTAAGTAGATGTATACCTCTGGTGATCTCAAAGCACCCACCTTTCATTTAACAGTCTTAACCATTTGGTAACCCCAACCCCTGACTAGAATGTTGTTTTTTAAACTATGGTGGTGAAGATCCAGTTTTGTTGTTATAGTTGTTTGCTTTTTCAAATCTTCAGTCTTTTACAAACTGATAAGCTTAAAAAATATAATAAATACAAACTGCCAAAATAATTTTTTTAATTTAAAAAGGCAATGAAAATATAAAACCATTTTCTTACAAAACATTAGATTCAACAGGCATAAAATTATTTTATCTAAATTGCTGTAAAACTTTCTAAACATTATTTCTGTCCTTATCTTGTTATGAATGGCAGTAAAGAGTTCTCAGATCAGCATTTGACCACAAGGAACCTTTTCAGTAACTCAGAGAACTTTCATTTGTTGAAGATTATTGGTGGTGGTTATGTGCTGTGGAGTCGGAACCGACTCATGGCGACCCTGTATAGGGTTTCCAAGGCTGTAAATCTTTACGGAAGCAGAAAGCCTCATCTTTCTCCCGCGGAACAGCTGGTAGTTTTGAACTGCTGACCTTGAGGTTCGCAGCCCGATTCGTAACCACTACGCTACCAGAGCTCCTTAAGTATATCTTACTACTTTTAATTGTTTTATTTTCTTTCCCCTACCTTGGTTTTCTATGAAACCCTGCTCTTGTCAAATATCACATTTTAATTTTTTCAGGAGACAAAGCCATTTTCAGTTGAACTTTAAGGCTCTTTTGGTTGCAAGTTACAGAAGTCCACCAGAATTTTCTCAACAAAAGATACTTATTGTCTTAGTTATTTAGTGAGCATAGTGACTCAGTACAATAAGCACTGGACTGTGAACCACCAGGTTAGCAGTTCAAGCCAATCAGCCACTCTGCAGGATGAGGCTTTCTGCTCCAACGAAGATGTATAGCTTTGGAAACCCTGTACAGGGTCAATATGAGTCAGAACCAACTCGATGGCACATAGCAATAACAATATAACAGAAAGTCCTGGTGTGGTGGCATAGGATAAGTACCAGATTGGGAACTGCCAGGTTATCAGTTCAAGCCCACCAGCTATTCTTGGAAACCCTATGGTGGTGGTTGTGTGCCGTAAAATCGGTTACAACTCACAGTGACTCTGTATAGGATTTCCGAGGCTGTACATCTTTATAGGAGCAGAAAGCCTCATCTTTCTCCCATGGAACAGCTTGTAGTATCAAACTGCTTACCTTGACGTTAACAACCCAACTCGCAGGGCCAATATGAGTTGGAAATGACTCGATAGCACACAGCAACAATAACTTAGCAGAAATACCACAAATGGATACCTTTAACAAACAGAAACCTATTCTCTTACAGTTTAGGAGACTAGAAGTCTTGAATTCAGGGTACCAGCTCCAGGGTAAGGCTTTCTCTCTGTGTCAGCTCTAGGGAAATGCCCTTGTCTCTTTCCAACATCTGTGGGCTTGATTTCCTTTGGAGATCTTCATGTGTCTTAGCAACAATCTTCCCTTACAAGCACACTGAGTGCAAAGGATACACTGCTCCTGACTCTGCTTTCTTGTTGGGAGCAGCTTCCTCTGAGTGACTTGTTTTTCTCTCTTTTTTGACTTCTTATAAGATAAAAAATGATGCAGTACACACCCGTGTGTGAATCTTCACAACTGGATAAATAACATACATCATTATGAACTGAGAAAAGATTGAAGTTATCAAGGATTTTATTTTATGTGTATCCACAATCAGTGCTCATGGAAGCTTCTTGTCATTGTTAGGTGCCAGCCAGTCTGTTCCAACTCATAGTGACCCTATGCACAAGAGAACAAAACACTGCCCAGTCTCATTCCGTCCTCAGAGTTGTTGTTATGTTTGAACCCATTGATTTTTGCCACTGTGTCAACCCATCTAATTGGGAGTCTTCTTCTTTTTCAATGACCCTCCATTTTGCCAATCACGATGTCCTTCTCTAGGGACTGATCCCTCCTGATTCTGTGTTCAAAGTATGAGTCACCAGCCTGACTTCTAAGAGCATTCTGGCTGCACTTCTTCAAAACACAGATTTGTTTATTTTCCTGGCAGTCCATGGTACTTTCAAAATTCTTTTCCAACACTGTAATTCAAATGCATCAATTATTTTACAGTCTTGCTAAGCCAGTGTTCAACTTTCACATGCATATGAATCTATTGAAAATACCATGGCTTGGGTCAAGTGCACCTTAGTCCTCAAACTGACATCTTTGCTCTGAAATACTTTAGCGAGGTGTTGTGCCGCAGATTTGCCTAATGCAGTACGTCGTTTGATTTCTTGACTGCTGCTTTCATGCGCGCTGATAGTGGATCCAAGTAAAATGAAGTCTTTGACAACTTCAATATTTTCTCCATTTATTATGATGCTATTTATTGGTCCAGTAGTGAGGGTTTTTGTTTTCTTTACACTGAGGTACAATCGATACTGAATTCTATGGTCTTTGATCTTCATCAGTAAGTATTTTAAGTCCTCTTTGCTTCTAGCAAGCAAGGTTGTATCATCTGCATATTGCCGGTTGTTAAATAGTCTTCCTCCAATCCTTATGCCATGTTTTCTTCACATAATCCCACTTCTTAGATTGTGTGTTCCACACACAGATTGTATAAAGAAGGTGTAAGGATACAACCCTGGTGCACACTTTTCTTGATTTTAAACTATTCCGTATCCCTTACTCTATTTGAACAACTGCCTTTTGGTTTATGCTTTCATGAGCACAATTAAGTGTTCTGGAATACCCATTCTTTGCAATATCCTGATCCACGTAGTTGAAAACCTTTGCTCTTGGAAGCAGCAGTCAAGAAATCAAATGATGTATTATACTGGACAAATATACTAGAAGCAACTCTTTAAAGTGTTAAAGAGCAAAGAGGTCACTTTGAGGACTAAGGTGCACTTGACCCAAGCCATTGTTTTTCCAATACCTCATATGCATATGAAAGCTGAACAATGAATAAGGAAGACTGAAGAAGAATTGATGAATTGAATTTGTGATGTTGGAGAAGAATACGGAAAGTACTATGAACTGCCGGAAGTACAACTAGAATGATCCTTAGAAACAAGGTTGGTGAGACTGTCTGACATACTTTGGCCATGTTACTAGGAAGAACCAGTCCCTTGAAATGGACATCATGCTTGGGAAAGTGAAGGGTCATCGAAAACAAGATGGATTGCCACAGTTGCTATGACAGTAGACTCAAACATAATAATATTTGTGAGGATGACTCACCAGTGTTTTGTTCTGTTGTATATAGGGTTGTTATGACTCAGAACCAACCTGACTGCACCAACAATAATAATGTGAAATCATACTTCTGTTTATTTAAAACACAATATGAGCATGCTGTTCTGCATTTTGTTTTGTTCACTTAATATATATTGGTCATATTTTCTTCTCAGTACCTGTGGCTCTACTTCATTCTTACAATAGTAGAAATGAAGTATTTATTTAAAACACAATATGAGCATGCTCTTCTGCATTTTGTTTTGTTCACTTAATATATATTGATCATATTTTCTTCTCAGTACCTGTGGCTCTACTTCATTCTTACAATAGTAGCATGAGATTCTATTGAATTGATGTATCATCAAAACATCTAACCAATTCATTTTTGGATCTAGTTGTTTCCAGTTTTTAATATTATAAATTATATAAGCATGCTATATTTTTGTCTTTATACAATAAACACACATTTTATTGTGCATGAACAATAACTACCTACCAGCAGTGAAATTACTAGATAAAAGAGCACATATATTTACAAGTCTACTTGTTGTTAGGTGCCATCGAGTCGGTACTGAATCATAGTGAACTTATTTATGCACAGCAGAATGAAACAAGTTGAGTAGACATTGCCAAATGGCTCACACCTATACTATGAGCTAAATTTAAAAATTGTCCAATCAATAGGTGTAAAAATAAAAAAAATATTTCTTTTACAAAATACTTAAATACAGAAAAGTTCTGTCATTGACCAATACAGAGTATGTCTTTCAACAGTCTAAGATATACCAAATAATTATGAAACTAAGATTGTGCAACTCAGAAATACAATATTTCCCCTGAGTTCTACGTACAAACACTACTGTATAATGTTAGCCGTCAGTAAAAGTCCAACACTTTGTAGAGTTGGATATGAAAGTTGTCTTATGACATAAAGTGGCTGTGTTCATAGTATAAAGCAGAAACAAAATTTTCTTCCCTGTGATTGAATGAACAAAAATAATTATTTCCTGGCTGCAAAAATTAAAATTAATTTAATTAAATTAGGAATAAGGAAGATCTCAGAAAAGGCTATTCTCAGGACTGGGTCAGAGACCTCATTACAATCTGTAAGACAGTCAACTACAGGAGGGAGAGTAATAAAGGCTGACAAGTGGCCTGGAATGTAAGCTGAGCACATTTCACTGGTCTGCCAGCAGTGGACCTTTGAGGCAAACTAAACAACCCATTGCTTTCCAGTAGATTCAGACAGAGTAGAAACTGCCCCACAGGGTTTCCAAGGCTGTAAATCTTTACAGAGCATGCTGTCTTATCTTTTTCCTGCAGAGTGACTGGTGGGTTTGAACTGCCAACCTTTTAGTTATCAACCCAGAACTTAATCACTATACCACCAGGGCACCTTGAAAACAAAATAAAATAGCCTCCAATTGAATAAAACCAAATCAGTTGCCATTGAGTCAATTCCAACTTATGGCTGCCTCATGTGTGTCAGAGTACAATTGTGCTCCCTAAGGTTTTCAATGACTGATTTTCACAAGTGGATCACCAGGCCTTTTTTCCAAGGCTCCACTGGGTAGACTCAACCATCTAACCTTTTAGTTAGCAGTCGGGCTTGTTAATGATTGGTGTCACCTAGGGATTCCCCACAAATAAATGGTGCTTCTTAAAAGTAAAATTTAAGCTTTCCTGAGTAGCTGGGTTTGTTTGCTTGCTTACTTGCTTGCTTGCTTAAGTTCTGTATCGAATCCAGATATTCCTGCATTGCCCATACATCCACTGTCAACCACAGGTCAGGTACTTACTTTAAGTGCCGTCAAATTGGCATCCGACTCATAGCGACCCTGTACAGGGTTTCCAAGGAGCAGTTGGTGAGCTTGGACCGCCGCTGACTTTAATACGCCAGCGTATTAACTGACAGTACCACACCAGGGCTCCACAGGTCAGGTGCTAGACTTTAAACCTTCATACTGTTGTTATTGTTGTTATGTGTCATCAAGTTACTTCTGACTCATAGTGACTCGGTAGAGGGTTTCCAAGGAGTAGCTGGTGGGTTTGAACTGCCAATGTCCAGTGCTGTTCCTGCAGCTCCACACCATAGAACACTTTTGAAAAATTATTCCGTTATACCAATAGAAACCAAGATCATTCAAATCAATTCAACATCTATTCCTTTTGGAAACTCTAGAGCGTTTGAGTTTCTATAGAAAAGTGTCTTTTAAAAGTTGTATAAAACAGAGAATCCCTTCAGAGTAGAGACAAAGTTAGTGTGCCCTCTTCCATCATTGCATTTATTGAAAATGCTGACAGTAGTGTTTTAAGAAGGACATGAAATAGAGACATTTCTCCAGGAAAGGAATCCCTGAGTATGTTAGGGAGAAGATACTATTGTATACCTATGAAATCCAAGAGGTGAGAGGTGATAAAGAGTTACGGTGTATAAGATCAATCCATAAAATGTGTTATCATTCTTTAGTTTTCCATTAGTGGGACACAGTGGGGGGGAAAAAAGCTTCTGTTTATAAGAGAAACAAACAAACAAAAAAACCACACAAATTCTTGAGTATTGGCTCAATTGAACAACAACAAAAATGTATCTTATTCAAATTAATGTAAAATTACCATAAAAGGAAAAATAAGAAACACATTTTTAAAACCTGCAAAATTGGTTCTGCTTCTAGTTAAGAAGAAAAATCAACAACAACAACAAAAACCTACTGTCAAGTTAATTGTGACTCACAGAGACCATCTGGGACAGATTAGGATTGCCCCCAGAGGGTTTCTGAGGTTGTAAACGTGAACAGAAGCAGGCTGCCACATTTCCCTCCAGAGAATCAACTGTGGGGCTCAAACCATTGACCTTCTGGTCAGCAGCTGAACTCTTTAACCACTGCATCATTAGGGCTCCTCTGGTTAAGAAGAGAATACGGTAAAGATACTATATCTAAATACATTAGGTGCAATTGAAGTTTTCCTAAATAATTTATACAATGACAAATAATGTGAAATTCGTCCAAAAAAAGGGGCAAAGGCCAGTCAAGAATAACAGAGCCTTTTTGATTAATTTACTGATGGCGCTTACACCCTATTAGAGTTTGGACAACAACTAGATTGTCATGGAAACTATAGTGTAGTGACTTCAAAACAGAGTGAGAAAAAAAGTACTCGTTGAACAAAATGGATAGTCCAGAAATAGATTCAATTGCTTTAAGGAGAAAATATATTGAGGTGTGGGATAGGAAGGGAAGAAAACAGAGACAATTTAACAATAGAAAGAAGAATAATTTAGACAAAATTGTAGGAAAACTAGGACAGAGTTGTATATACATATGTTTCATACTTGGAATGAATTATTGAGCGTTAACACCAAGGTCTTGAGCGGTTGTGTGGTTAGTGGTTTTGTGGAGGCTTCTTTTGGTGTTTTGGAATCATCAGTAAAGACTGAAGGGAATTTTCCCTTTTCCTCCTTGATGGAGAGATGGGATTGTGGGCCATGAAGTCAGGGAGAGGCTTGGTCCCAGGGAGAGAGTGGCCGGTTGTTTGGTTTGAGGGTCCTTAAGGAGGGGACCTGTGGTGTTTGGTCTGCACACAGTGCCGTGACTAGGGGATGGCCTGCTTAAAGCTTATGGAAGTCAGGCATCAAGCTCCTCAGCTTGGGAACAGCCACTGACTTGGTGAGGGGGCATCCAGACGCAGGGTTACCAGACATAGGGAGAACTGTGTAGGCTTGGGCAAAGAGCGGTTTCTATGGTGTCCAAATAGAGAAACAAATGGAAGAATGACAGAGAACTCTCTTTCCGTACCCCTAGATTTAGTGAGCCCTTCTAGAGCTGGAGTTGATGAGCTAGGAAAGCAAAATACCTCAAGCGCAGTGGAATAATTCATACCTACTACATGCACTGTAGGATCAGAACTGGACTGTGAACCACAAGGTTGGCACTTCAAACTCACTAGTCACTCCTTGGAAACCCTATACGGTTCGCTATGAGTCAGAACTGACTCGATGGTCCTTAACAGCAGCCACAACTCCATGTATCATGGGGTCTTGGGTGATGATGTAGGATAAGCACTGGACTGCTACCCACAAGGTCAGTAGTTCAAACCCATCAGCTACTCCTCAGAAACCCTAACAGGACTGCTATGAATCAGAACCAACTCAACCACATTTAACAACACCATACCTGTATCATAGTCTCAGGGTTGTACAAACGGTTAAGCATTCAACTACTAACTAAAGCATTAGCAGTTTGAATGCAGTTCAGAAGCAAGACCTGGCAATCTACTTCTAAAAGGTTGCAGTTCTGAAAACCCTATGGAGCAGTTCTACCCTCCACATATGGGGCCACCATGAGTCATCATTACCTTGATGGCAACCACCACCAACATTCATCATTCACTTCAGTACATCCTCATGGTTTTAGAAGTATTAGACAACAACCAGAAACTTTTTTAAACCAGGAAACAAGCTAGTATATTTATCCTTGTGGTGGAGAAAAGACAAACTTTTGAGCATCTTAAATTAACAAACCAACAAGAAAAAAGAAAAAAAGCAGAGAAAATGAAATGAAAGAGTATTCAGTCTGAGCAGCAATTAGGTAAATACAATCGTATATTGTATCCAGATGGCCCCCGAATGATTTGGATCCATTTTAACTCAGATGGACTATAGTAAATCCAATAGGGAAATGCTTTAATTACAAGTAGTTCAGTTTGCATTTTTCACCAAGTGTGACATAAATATCCACGCGGAGTCCAAGTTAACACAGGACTTGTTCCACATGTGCAGTGCTGGGAAGGGGTCGGACATTTCTGACCCAAAGGAACAGCCATTCATGCTCTCTCATGACACATCATGACTGCCTGGAAAACAGAGTTAAGACCACAGCAGGTAGACAAAGACAAGCCAGCAGTTTCACCTGAGGACCAAACACATAACTGAATCTCCTTAGCATTATGATAAAAATCTAATGGGCTGACAAGGGGTCCAAGACTCAGTGAAGCCCATCTGACTCTACAGTGTGGCTGCCAAGACTTTGAAGGGAAATAAAACTTACATGGTAACCAGAGGTCTAGCAGGGACCGTTCATCTTTCTGACTCAGTGGTGTGAAATTAATTGCCAACATGTGTCTTGTTAGCAGGTTTGGATTGTCTGTTGTTGTTGTTATGTGCCATCGAGTCGGTTCCGACCCATAGCGACCCTGTA
>NW_006408618.1:10668552-10670447 GCF_000296735.1 Chrysochloris asiatica
CCTTCTTTCTTATCTTCTTAATGTCTTTTGCTTTCTTCCTGTATGATGTTCTTGATGTCATATTAGAAACAAGATTTTGCAAGAGTACTAATGACAGTGGTCTTGATATGCTCATACTACTTGGCTTGTAGTTGGTAATGATCAGTGGTGCGCTGATCTACCACCACCTCTGATTGCCATGGAATCACATCTAACTCTTGAAATTAGATGTAAACCTTTCCTGGGTTTTATCCTCAAGGAGGAGCATGATGACCTGCTTTTGGCCTCCGCCCTAAAGAAGGAAGGAGTGGTCAGCTCTGATTCTTCCTCAGCCCTGCCTTCTTATTCTCTCTCTCTCCCTGTCTCACTTTTATTCTTAGTTACCTAGTGATGCCGTAACAGAAATACCACAAGTGGGTGACTGTAAATAATGGAAGCTTCTTTTCTCACATAGATTCCTTCCTGTTCAGTAGCACCAGGTGTTCCTTGGTGTCCTTTGGCTTGTAGATGATGTTTACATGGCGTCAGTCTCCCCATCTCATGTGTGCATGTGTCTCTGTCTCCTTGCGGTTGTTGTTAAGTGCTGTTGAGTCGATTCTGACTCATAGCAACCTTGTATAGGGTTTCTGAGGAGCCGCTGGTGAGTTTGAACTGCCAACTTTGTGGTTCAAACTGACCTTGCAATTGAACATTTATCCGAAAGTGCCATACCAGGAGTCTCTATACTGCTCCTTATATATTTCCGAAAGAACCAGTCCTCTGTAGAATCCATTCTACCTTGGCTTGGCCTGCACTGATTGATGGATTATGTTATGTTAGATTACATTATGGAAAGTTGTTACATTATAGTACATTACATGGAAGGTAATCTACTCTACTCAAAGGAACTGATTTAATCACATATAATGACTTCATGACAGCAACTAGACTACTTTTTTAACCAAACAGCTGGGAACTATAGACTTGCCAAGTTGATATTTAAAAATGTATCATCACACCTTGAACATACTCTCATCAAGTCACACATGCCAAGTATTATATCTTCTTTAGCCCCTTCAGCCACAGTCCTCACAAGGAAACCCTAAGCTAAATAAAACTCAAGACTGTTGTTAACAAATGTTGGCATGTTTTAACAGATGGACTCTACAAAACAAAACAAAACAAAACCTCACTATTAATAAAGTCCAACTAGCAACCCTTTTGGATGGAGTAGGATTGCCTCATAGGGTTTCCAAGGCTATAAATCTTTTACAACAGCTGTAAATCTCTTACAAAAGCAGACTGCCCACATCTTTCTCTGTAGAACAGCTGGTGGGTTTGACCCTTTTTGGTTAGCAGCTGAGTATTTTCACCACTATGTCACCAGAGCTTCTAGGATAGACTCTAACCCTTGTCAAATCATTCCTCCGGCTAGATAAACTCAGTAGAATCTATCCCATTTTTCCAAAGGGCAAGAGTCTTCTCTGTTCTCTCAAAATTATAGACCTCTTTAGTTTGCTGGACAGTCCATCAAAACATTAAGCTCTTTTCATAACATATGGCAAAGCTGGGCTCTGTGTACTGTTGACTTTGCTGTATGACCACTGACAGATGCTTTTTCCCTTCATGGAGAAACTGACCTTTCTTAATTAATTGGCCTTTAATTATGTTGACCAAAACTGGTTATGTGCTGGAGCCATATACTGGCTCATGAGAGCAGAATCCTAAATTTACAGGGATTTCATGAATCAATTGTTTAAAAAAAAACTACCACCGTTATTTAAAATTATATTGTAAGTAGTGTAGATATGTATGAATATTTGTGTTCAAGAAGGTAAAGACTTTCTGGAGTTCCTGTGTGGTGCTGCAGGGTAAACACCGGAGTACAAGGTTGGTTTGAACTACAAGGTCGGTGGTTCAAACTCACCAGCTGCTCC
>NW_006408618.1:10670547-10678948 GCF_000296735.1 Chrysochloris asiatica
TCCCGGACTAGAAAGCAGCAGATTTCTTGCCTCTGCCACAAATTTCCCAGCTGTTAGCCTTCCAACTGTCTAAATATTCCTTTATATGTGGTTCATAGTTCTGGGACCATCCCCTGAGCCTGCTTGGCCGGATATTTTTTGTTGTTGCTGGTGGAGCTCCTTTAGTTTACGTCTACCTGATCCACCATCTTGTTTGTTCTCTCTGTGTCCCTTTTTGATCCCTTTAGACAGTGACCCACGTTTAGTATATTGAAACATCACTACTGTCTGGGTAATCGAAAAAGTGCTGAACTTAGTGCTACAAGATGTGATTACAGCCCAGGCTACCTCACTTATGAGCATGGGATCCCCTCAAGTTACTTGATGGTGCAGAGCTGTGGTTTCTTCTTCATAAATTGGAAATGATAATGGCTGTTCTGACTTTTCTGGGGCTGTGGGTCAAGATCAAATGAGAAATTATGCAAAGACTTTTTATAAAGTTGTTTTTAGCTGCCATTGAGCTACCCCACCCAGACTCAAGGTCCTGTGTCATCCCCATGACAAAAGCTGTGGATCAGATCCTTGTGATCCATAGGAGCTCATTGGCTGATTTTCATCAGTAGATCTCCAGGCATTTCTTTCTGGTTCATCTTAGTCTGAAAGTGCTGCTGAAACCTGTTCAGCATCCTAGCAACCCACCAACCCTCCGCTGAGAGTTGGGTGGTGGCTGCACACAAGGTGTGTTGGTCAGAAATGGAACCTGAGTCTCTTGCATTGTGTGGTTGTTGTTGTTAAGAGCTGTTGAGTCAGTTCCAACTCATAGTGACCCTTACAGGGTTTACAAAGAGCAGATGGTGTGTTTGATCCACCAACCCTGTGATTAACAGTCCAGTGTTTACCCTATAGCACCATGTCAGGACTCCTTGTAGAGCATTTGTTAGTTGTTAAGTGCCCTTGAGTCAGTTCCAACTCTTGTTGTTGTTGTTAGAGCCATCAACTCGGTTCTGACTCATAGCAACCCTGTATAGGGTTTGTGAGGAGCAGCTGGTGAGCTTAAACTGCTGACCTTGCGCTTCAATCTGACCTTGCAGTCCAGCACATTAACCCACAGCGCCACATGAAGACTCTGTTCCAACTCATAGAGACTGTGTATGTGGTTTCCGAAGAGCCGCTGGTGAGTTTGAACTGCCATCTTGCGGATCAAATCAACCTTGTGGTCTAGTGCTTACCCTACAGCACCACACCACTATAAACTGTGAAGTATTTTTATTGGCACCTTCTAGGAGTCCATGGTGTGGCGCTGCAAGTTAATGTGCTAGACTGCAAAGTCGGTTTGAATCACAAGGTCAGTGGTTCAAACTCACCAGCTGCTCTTCAGAAACCCTATACAGTGTCGCTATGAGACGGAACCAGCTTGATGGTACTTAATAACAACAACAACAGGAGTCCTTGGTGGCGCTGTAGGATAAACACTGGATTACTGATCATGTTACGAGTTGCGCTACTAACCTCAAGATCAGCAGTTCGAAACTACCAGCCATTCTGTGGGAGAAAGATGAGGCTTTCTGCTCCCATAAAGATTTATAGCCTCAGAAACCCTATGCAGGGTCATTATGAGTCAGAACCAATTCCATGGCACACTACCACCACCACCAAACCCACCAGCTGCTCTGAAGGAGAAAGATGAGACTTTCTGCTCCTATAAAGATTGACAGATTCTGAAACCTATACATATACAGGGTCTTTATGAGTTGGAATCTACTTGATGGTAGTAGGTTTGTTGTGGTTTGGTCTAAGAGTCCAGGTGCTGACACTCTAGGGCGCATTAAGAATCCCATGACTTGATGATTTTAAATGCTAATTCCTTGGCTCCAATCTAGAATCTAATTTGGTAGGCTCTCATTGGAGCACAGGGATATGCATTTTTAATAATCAGTACTACCACTGCCCTCATCTTTTCCCCTGCCTTGTGGCTCAGGACACACACTGTGCAAACTACTGCTGTCAAGGTTAAATAAAACACTGCAGAAGCACTTTAGAAGTGGTCCTTCAGGAGAATAAACTGGGACCTGACAGTTTAAGACTAAGTATCAGATATCTAATTGCTTTAAGTTTTAACCTTAAAGCAGCTGATGGATTGATGGTCTGTTGAAAGATAGTACCCAAAAGCATTTACTACAGAAAAAGGCAATGAGGGTAGAATTGTTTCTAGAATTGAGTGAAAATAATGGAAAAGACCTTTTGCTTTTCACTGTAACTCACTTCCCTCAAATCCCATTTTGGTGCCTGTGTTTCTGACTTCTTTCTTCATCTGACTTAATTTCTATATTGAATGAATGTCTATCTTCTGGTTGGTCCCTTACATTTTGGGGAAACTATGGGTCCTGTCATTTTAACAAGGATGTATACTGAGTCATGTGGGCATGCCAGAAGCCAGATAGATGACTAAGAAACAAAAATTCAAAGATCCTGGTGACCACTGGCAGATCCAAGGAGGGGAAGTAATGGAGCTATTGTCTATCAACAGCACAGAATCAAATGAGGGCATTTTGTCACGGAGTATAGATTGCACAGGGCTAGCCCTGGGCTAAATTATTCAGTTACTGAAGTCAGCATTCATGTTCTCCACTATCTTTCACTTCCTGGTCATTCTTATCACTTCTGTGTCCTAACTGAGAACTTTGTTGTTAGTTGCCATGGAGATGGCCCTGACTCATTGTGACCTTATGCATAACAGAACAAATTATCACCTCATCCTGTGCCATCTCATGATGGTTGTTATGTTTGTATCTTTCTGAACTCTATCAGTCAGTGTTGTGGTGTGATCCATAGGTTTTCATTGACTGATTTCTGTAAGTAGATCACCTGGCCTTTCTAGTCTTAGTCTGGAAGCTCCACTAAAGCCTGTCTACTATGAGTGATCCTTCTGGTATTTGAAACATTGGTAGCATAGGTCCAACATCATAGCAACATGCAAGCTACCAGAGTGCAACAAAGTGACACATAGGTAAGTGGTGTGGCCAGGTACTCAACAGCCTTCATTAAAATGCTGTGTCCTGCCCTCTCTGGAAACTCCTACTTTCTACAATGCCATCTCACCTGCCATTGTCTGTGGTGATGGGGGGGAGTGGGAGAGAGAGCTTCTAATTAATATAATTTTTAAATTGGGACTAGAATTCAGTAAGTTGCCCCTCCAGGGTTATTATTGACTTTCTGGAAAGAAGATGCTAAAATTCCTAAGAAAATAAATCACAAGAAGTATCAGCATCACAGGTAGCCTTGGGGGACAGAAAAGGGAAGAGGCTAGAGGAAAAATTCTCCAGTAGTAGCTTCCCCTGAATCACACCAACTGGAAGGAAGTGGTACAGATGACTCTGAACATTTCTCAGAGATTTGTTCTAGGATGGCATGGAGCAGCTGACAGAACTCACCAATAAATAATTTCCTGTAACCCACCAGCCTGTTGGGGCAGGCCATTCTGGTTCTTGAATTAAAGGGGATTCATATTTTATTTAATCTACTTAGTGACCATATAGGAAGGTGTTCTACTGCCCCTTACACAACGTGGATCACGGGTTCCTTTAAGAACAGTACAAACTGGGAAGGACCCTGTGGTCCAATGTCAAGAGTGAACTGTAATGATCCCAAATTAGAAACGTATACTAGAATTGGATGAATTTTAAAAAGAAGAAGAAAGGAATATCCCGTCTCCAGGGCTAGTCCCTGATCAGCCTGAGTCAATTGGTGTAAGTCCACCTCCCTTGCCACAATGAGTAATTTTGTCACAACTAAGTCAATCAGTCTGTGGCATTCTCTTGGCCATATCTGACCTAAGTCCGGGCAGTGAAAAGAAAGCTGTGTGAGAGGTTCTAGGAAAGGAGCTTCCTTGTTTTTATGAGAGCACTTCTGGACAAACTCTGACTGCCTAAGAATGATAAGGAGGCACATTGTTGTTGTTAGATAATGTGAGTCGAACAAAACATTGCCCAGTCCTGCGTCATCCTCACAATTATTACTCTCAAGCTTATTGTCGCTGCCTCTGTGTCAGTCCATCTTGTTGGGGGTTGTTCTCTTTTTTGATGACCCTCCACTTTGCCAAACAAGATGTCCTTCTCCAGGGATGGGTCTCTCCTGATAATATGTCTGAAGTAAGGAAGCACGTAGTCATATTTTTGTTGGTGGTCATCTTGTTCCATGAGGGAGAAGTCCAGATGAAGATGAAACTGGCACAAAGGATGGAAAAAGATCTGAAATCAAACTGATTCCTTGACAACATCATACAGCTGATGAATCAAACACTAAAGCCCACCCTACCTCTGAACTTCCAGTTGTGTGACTATAAGTTAGGCTTTGGTTCAATTGCAAATAACAGAAAGTTCCAAATAATAGTGACTTAAACAACTTACAGGGTCATTTCTTTCCCAGGTTAGAAAAAAAAAAGTCCAAGTAGGTAGTCTGGGAATAGTATACCATCTATCTATTAGCTCTGCTAACTAAATGTAAACATTACTCCTTCATGGTCCAAGAAAACTGCTCCAACTCCAACCTTCACATCTGAATCCAGTAATCAAAAAGGTGAAAGAGGACAGACACTTCTCAGAAGATGCACAGATCATGTCTGTTTATGTGTTATTGCTCTTCTTGGGTGCTCTTGAGTCAATTCTGATTCATAGTGATCCCATATAACAGAGTAGAACTGTCCGTACAGGTTTCTAGGTGTTAATCTTTGTGGAAGTAGATTGCAAGGTAGTTCAAACCACCAACCTTTCAGTTAGTAACTAAGGGCTTAATCATTTGTGTCACCCGGCTCCTTTATGTTTTATGCCACAACTTAATTATATGAACATCCCTAGTTGTAGGTGAGGATCTCTGGATGGTACCAAAGGCTAACATGCTCCACTGTTAACTGAAAGGTTGGAGATTCGAGTCCACCCAGAGGTAACTCAGAAGAAAGATCTCATGGTTTACTTTCAAAAAATCATTGAAAATTCCATGAGCACAGACCTAGCATGATGCTCTTGGGGTTGCGATAAGTCAGAATCAACTTAATGGTAAGTGGTTAACTGCAGATAAGGTGAATAAATGTTCTCCTTATTCTGAGAGGCCAAATGTCCAGTTATAAGTTGAGGCTTCTGTTCCTTATAGAAATGGAAAATTGATATTAGACAATCAATCACCAACAGTCTTACTCAGAGTGTGCTCTTTATTGTATAAGGCAGTTAGAGCCGGGTTTCATGTCAAGTGCATCCTAATGAATACAACTGCTTAATTCCCTTCCAACCTGCCACCCCCAAGCATATGCTCAAGGATAAAAATTAGAAGTCTCTACTTCTAATCACAATCTAAAACATCTCAAGATTTTCCCTTTTTTTTCTCCTCAGGTTGGGACAGCACCGGGCACATACAGTCACTTGATAAATATTTACTGAATGGAATAACATTAACTAAAAGGATTCAAACAGGGAGAATTCAGTACAAGTTTGTCATTGAGATTTTTCAGCTCTGTGGCTTTGGATAAGTATAAACCTTCACTGAGCCTCAGCTTCCTCATCTGCAAATGAGAGATATGCTATCTACCTTCAAACATTGTTACAAATGTTAGTGGAAATGCGTAAGAAGTGCTGAGCCCAGTTCCTGTCACATTGTGTGTGGTTTACACACACACACACACACACACACACACACACACACACACACATATATACTTAAATTAAGGTGTCCTGATGTAGCACTGTGGGTTAATGCACTGGACTGTAAAGTTGGTTTGGTCTGCAAGATTGGCAGTTCAAGCTCACCAGCTGCTCCTTGGAAACCCTATACAGGGTCACTGTGGGTTTGAACTGACTCGACAGCACATAACAACAACAACAAAATTAAGGTTATGTACATTTGATGATTTGAAGGAACTCTGAAACTGAGAAAAGAGGGATTTGACAATGCTTAAAGTATGAAAACACTATGGGTTATAATTAATTCTTTGGGGAAATATGACTGCTGGGTTCAAAGGAGTGAATGCTTTGAGGAGATTTTTCATTAAAATTCTAAAGTCTTCTTAGATACCAAATAGTTATTTATGAGTATAATGTGAAGGCATCAGAAACATATGTATTTAATTTATTTTGGAACCCTATGGGTGTAAAACGTTGCTAGGAAATGTGCGTTGCATTCTCCTGATGTTCATGGGCTGGAAAGACAGCATGATGCTCTGCTGAACTTGAAATGACCTTGAACTCAGCAAACAGACCATACAGAAGAACCTCAGGTCTCTACTTAGGATCTCTATCACATTGCCACATTGATGGATACACAGCTCACTGTTATTTGGGATTTTTCTTTTCTTTTTTTTTTTTTTTTAAAGTTCAAACTTTTTTATTGTTGTGAAGTATACGTAACAAAAGAAATGTGGCATCTTAGTCATTTTTAAGTGTACAATTCAGTAGCATTAATTAGAGTTGTCCTATTGTGCAACCGTTAGCACTCTCTGGTTCCAAAAGTTTTGCATCACCTCAAACACAAACTCAGTACTCTTTAAGCATGGGTGGGCATCGGTGGGAGGGGAGTTATTGCTTAAAGGGTACTGTCTCTGTGCATTTGTCTATTCCAAATATTTAAGTGGGCTTATACAGTATTTGTCCTTTCATGGCTGATTTAATTCACTTAGCATGATGTCAAACTCATCCATAGTGCAGATTGTATCTTTATGGCTGAATAATTGTGTATACATTTTGTTTATCCATTCTCTGTTGATAGATATTTGGGCTGTTTCTACTTTTTGGTTATTGTGAATATGTTTGAGTCTGTGCTTTCGAGACTTTGAGCATATACCTAGAAGTAGAATTGTTGGAGCCCTAGTGATGCAGTGGTTAAGTGCTTGGTTGTTACCTGAAAGGTGGGTGGTTCAAACCCACAGGCCACTCTGTGGGAAGAAGCTGTAGCAGTCTGCCTCCATCAAGATTGTAGTGGGGTCATTCTCCTTTGTCCTATAGGCCCTTTATGAGATGGAATCACCTTAACAATGGGCTTGCGATCATTTTGTTTAGCTTTTTTGAGGAGCCATTTTGTGATCTTCCTGTTTATTTTATTTGGGTTTGACTCAGAAATCGGAGAGAGAAAACCACCTTGTTTATCTACCACCAAGGTATAAAAAGAAAGATGAAGATTCCACTCGTATTAAAATGCCCGGTGATAAATGTTGTTGTTGTTAAATGCTGTCAAGTTGGTTCCAAACCATAGCAACCCTGTATAGGGTTTCTGAGAAGCAACTGGTGAGCTTGAACCTCCAACCTCGTGGTTCAAACCAACTTGCAGTTCAACGCATTAACTCACAGCACCACACCAGGACTCCCTGTGATAAATAAGGGGCCTCAAATGTACAAAGAATTCAGAATGTGCTTTTAAGTCAACAGAGAGATAAAACTTTTAGTTAGAGGAGCTGAAAAGGACAAGTCAAAGGGATTTTAGAATGCTTGAAGGACCTTTAAGGATTGATGAGTCTAGACTTAAATGATGAGAAAACTGCCCCTCAGAGAAATGAGGTATCTTCCTCAGGATGCAGTGAGCTAACAAGCTAGCACAGTTGGAATTACAATGCAAGCTTCTCATTTAATAGTCTAGTACCCACTGACTAGGAGTCCTGGTGTGGCACTGTAGGATAAGCACTGGACTGCAAAGTCGATGGTTCAAGCTCACCAGCCACTCCTTGGAAACCCTATGCAGGATCTCTATGAAGAATGTTTTAAAAGACAAGAAAATTTCAACAGAAGCCTCTTTGCAAAGGCAATGTGTTGGTTTTAGAGGATTGCTCTCACACACATTCTTTCATCTGACCTCGTTGTCAACACAGCACAAGTATGCTCACTCTGCCCTGATTTGGAGAACTGTTGCTGTTGAGTGCCCTCGAGTTGGTTCCAACTCAAAGCGACCCTGTAAAGGGTTCCCAAGGGGTGGCTGGTGGTTTTGAACTGCTGACCTTGTGGTGCAAACCTACCTTGTGGTCCAGTGCATTATCCTGCAGCACCAGTCACATCAGAAACCAAAAATGTAGAGTGGGGTACCAAAAATGGAAGAGGCTAGAAGTAAGTAAGGCTAAACCTGAGATCACAAAACTTCTTGGTGATGTGCTGGCTACAAATCCACTTCTCTTTTTCCATTCTACACCTGAACCTTGTGCCATCAGGTTGGTTCCAACTCACAGTGACCCTCTGTAGGATCTTTGAGGAGCAGCTAGTGTGTTCTAGCTATTGACCCTGTGGTTAGCAGTCCAGTGCTTATCCTACAGTGCCACACACCTGGATATGTTGGAGGAAAATTAATTTTACTTCTTTGCAAAAAGAAGAAAGAAATGTTTATTGTTTTAGTACCATTGCTCCATTTGCTGACTATCGTATACTCAGGAGGTGATGTTGTTGTTGTTGTTGTTGTT
>NW_006408618.1:10679048-10680314 GCF_000296735.1 Chrysochloris asiatica
GGTTCCGACCCATAGCGACCCTGTATAGGGTTTCCAAGGGTGTAAATCTTTACGGGAGTAGAAAGCCTCATCTTTCTCCTGCGGAGCAGCTGGTAGTTTCGAACCGCTGACCTTAAGGTTCGCAGCCTGATTCGTAACCACTACGCTGTCTAGCAATTAATTTTAACTGAACCAAATACAATTCATAATATTATTTTAAGATCCTCAGATCTACTTCCACTGAAAGTTCAGAATGAAACTGGAACATCATGAATTACAGAAAGTGGGTATAAATAATTTCTCATGTATACAGTATTTAGCTAAGGAGTTCTGGTAGCATAGTGGTTACAAGTCGGGCTGCCAACCTCAAGGAGAGCAGTTTGAAACTACCAGCTGTTCCATGGGAGAAAGATGAGGCTTTCTGCTTCTGTGAAGATTTATAACCTTGGAAACCCTACATGGGTCATTATGAGTCAGAACCGACTCCACAGCACATAACGACCACCACAGTACTTAACTCAGGTTGGGGCCACGTGGACTCTCCTTCAGCACCCATATCTTAAAAATAAACAGATGTAGCATTTCATTAATTGAGCATCTGAGCATTTGGCTCAGTATTTAAAAAAAACTGATCATTCCTACACAAACCAATTAACTGAACCAAATCTAAATATATAATAAAAATAATTGTTATTATGCTTATTGTTCAAACAAATTCAACCTTATTAATTATTAGATCGTTAATAATAGTGTGGCACTGTAGCATAAGCACTTGATCGAAATGTCGGTTTGAACTGAAAGCTCGGCGGTTCAAAGTTATCAGCCATTCCCTGTACAAGGTTGCTATGAGTTGGAACTGACTCAATAGCATTTAACAACAATAATAATTACCTTAAGTAGGCTGATAACTTACATTTCCAGGGTTTCAGTTTGATTTTCTCTTTCCATAAATGATGTTTCTTCCTGTGACCACTCTGTGTCCCTTTTTTTTTTTTTTTTTAATTTAAGGTTTTTTATTGTGGATTCAGTGAAAGTCTACTGGGCACATCATCAGTTTCACATTCAACCATTCATATAATGTGTTTCATTACATTGATTATAATCCCCTCCATATACCATAAGTTAAAAGTATTTCTCTCTATCCACTTTTGCTTTATAAAAAACACACAAACAAACCCACTCAGGCATGTAATAATTTACATCTCCAAAGGGCACATTCTGCAAGTCTGTTCCTGGCCACCAGTTCTTAGTCCTTCTCTTCTTAGTTGATGAATCTAGAGTCCTCAG
>NW_006408618.1:10680414-10688025 GCF_000296735.1 Chrysochloris asiatica
GAACTGATTCAACAGCACTTAACAACAACAACGACAAAGACTTCCTTATTTCCAAGTGCCAATTTCTACAACTTATCTGCATACTACTGTCCAGAAGGGTGTGTGTTGACTCAATGTAAGATAAGCACAGGACTGTCAACTATAAGGTTGGCAGTTTGAGCCCACCAGCTGTTCTGTGGGAAGATGAGGCGGTCTATTCCTTCAAAGATTTAAAGCTTAAGAAAACCTACATAAGGTCTCAGTGAGTCAGAACTGACTTGATAGCACTTAACAATAACAACTGACCAGAAACAACTGTGGACCAACATGAGCATATCTAGATCACTGCTCATAAAGCTCTTGCAAAATCTCATTCATTATGAAGCTGTTGTTCAGTGCCATCTAATTGATTGTAGCTCATTGTGAACCTATAGGACAGAGAAGTATCCCATAGGGTTTCCTAGGCTGTCGTCTCTGTGTAGATTGCCAGGTCATTCTCCCATGGAGCAGCAGGTAGATTTGAACCACTGACCTTTCAGTTATCAGTCAAGTGCTTAGCCATTGCCACCAGAGCTCCTTCATGTTTATGCTTTGCTGTTGTTAGGTGCCGTCAAGTTGGTTTCGACTCATAGTGGCCCTGTATTGGGTTTCCGAGGAGCGGTTGGTTAAGTTTGAACCGCCGACCTTGCAGTTCAAACCAACCTTGCAGTCCAGTGTGTAAACCCACAGGGCCACACCAGGAGTCCCATGTTTATAATACCACCCCCAAATAAGGCATAGCAAGAATGAATTTGAAGGATGAGATGAGAGGTAAGTAGTGTAAAACAGCTGATACCGCTTAGACACACACCCCTACCATAACAAACAGGAGGTGTGGTCTGGTCTTCTAATAGCAAGCTGGTTGTTATTATTAGGTGCCATCTAGTTGGTTCTGACTCATAGTGACCCTGTGCACAACAGAACGAAGCACTGGCTGATCCGATGCCATCCTTACAATTGTTGTCATATTTGAACTCGTTGTTACTGCCACCATGTCAACCCATCTTGTGGGGAGGGGCTCTTCCTCTTTTTCACTGACCCTCCACTTTGCTAAGCATGATGTCCTTCTCCAGGGACTCCTCCTTCCTGATGACAAGTCGAAAGTATGAGAAATGAAGTCTCAGCATCCTGGCTTCTAAAGAGTGTTCTGGTAGAAATGAGAAAATTATGCTTTACTTTCAAGAAGAAGGGTTTAATGTCCACCACCAAAGGTGTACAAATATTATTACCTTGGGAAGCAGCCATCAACATTTCTATGATTAATATAATATCAAGTCCCTAGAATGCCATCAAGTAGTTCTGGTGGCACTGTAGGATAAGCACTGCAAAGGCAGATTGCAAAGGCAGCAGTTCAAATCCACAAAGTGCTCCATGGAAGAAAGAGGAAGCTCTCTGCTCCCATAAAGATTTACAGCTTCAGAAACCTTACACAACATCATTATGCATCAGAACCAACTTGGTGGCAATGGAGTGTGGACAGCATGCTTTTATGGCTAAATCAATTGTACTTTTGTGGCTAAATCATCCTAGCAGAGATCATGGAATAAATGCCCAGGAGATGTGGACGGGCTGACCTGAATGGTGAGGTTGGGAGGTAGAACTGAGCAGGGTCACTCAGCCCCTTCCTCTCTTTGTCTCTGTCTCTGCCTTGGCAATAAGTTCCCATTTAGTACTATGTATTCTCCACATTTCCATGGCCTACTTTGACAGAAGTCTGCAATGGACCAACATAATGGGGTGGGAAAGACTCTCTAATTCTGAGTCTCAGACCCAGAGAATTCATTTATCCACATGCATGCCACATTTTCTACTAACAGAAGTATTTTACTCCCATCTGCCTGAATGTCTGGTGTGGTGCTGTAGGATCAGCACTGGATTTTGAACTGCAAGGTCAGCAGTTCAAACCCACCAGCTGTTCTTTGGAAACCTTATACAGGGTTGCTGTGAGTCAGAACTAACTCAATGGCACTTCACAACAACAACAAATCTTGCCCCTTTGTCTTATTCTTTAATGGATTAAGAATTAGGTGGGAAAGAGTATATTCACCCATCAACAGGCACGGATTCTATGGCTTAGAACTCAATCTTCCAGCAAGGACATTACTAAAAAATTTCTATGACTGAAGTGAGAGCTGTCAACACTTGCCCAGAATATCACATTAAACATGCTACTTTTAATGTTCTACTATGTGGAACATTGGCATCTCAACAGAGCACTGTCTAGTGTTGGCCTAGCTCCAAAACTCATTCCTCAAGAAAATCCTGGCTTTTCCTCAGACAACACTCCCCCTCCCTAGCCCAACTCCAGGCAGGGATGGAGAGGCCTTTTATCCAGACAGGGATCCTGGCCAGCTCTTTTCAGTTTCATAATTGAACATTAACCCTCCCACCTGCTCACCTGGTCTTCAAAGCAAATGCCTCGGTCCTTATTTATCAGTAAAGAATTCCAGAGCTCAAAGCCCTCCCAAAAGAAGAGAATTTTGAATTGTTTAATATTCCAGTTCTCTGAAAATCCCCATTGAGAGCAATCTTATTTAGGAATAATACCTTAATATTCATTACAGGAACATTTATGGAAAGCTGCCCACACTAAACAGACAAGCAAATGTTCCTCCTGCATTTGGTATGAAGCTCTCCCTGAACATGCTCCAAAAACTTCTATCTATAACCTGTGCAAGGAATATCTCAGATCTTTGCACTAGGGAAATTGTGCCTCCCCTGAGGAAATAAAACACTTCTTTCCCTCAGATGAGAATTTAGAAACTGCATTTCCTTCTTTATCTAGGCCATAAGGAGGCTGCAGCCAAGCCTCAGACTGCAAGCTCAATCACCGTCACTCTACTGACCCTTTCATCTCTCACTTATTTTCTCTTCTTTTTCCCCCTCTTTGATTGATTTTGATATATTTATACCCTTTGAAATTAATTTTTTTAAATTCTTTTGGAAAGAAGTAAGATATAACTAAATAAAATGAAAAGTTTGGTGATTGCTTGAGGCTAGCAGGGAGGGAGGACATGGGAGGCAAATGGACTGTAAAAAAAAACAGAAGGGAACCTTTGGGCATAATTGAATTTCTGTGTTCTGTTTGTGGTGGTGGTTCCATGGTATAACTGTCTAGTGCTAGTATAACAGAAATATCACAAGTGGGTAGTTTTAACAAACAGAAATTGATTTTCTCACAGTTTAAGAGGCTGGAAGTCTGGATCCAGGGGCCAGCTCTAAGGGAAGTCTCTGTCAATTCTCTAAGAAGATGCTACTCTCTTCAACTCCTAGTCTTTGAATTCTAGGTTATCTTCACGGTGTAACATCTGTCTTTCCCTATCTCTGCACTCTGATTTCTTGTATAAGCTCTTGTATTTTTCAAAAGAGATTGATTTAAGATACACCCTACACTAATACTATGTTGTTAATGGAGTCCTGGTGTGGCTCTGTGGGTTAATGAGCTGGACTGCAAGATGGGCTTGAACAGCAAGGTTAGCAGTTCAAGCTCACCAGTAGCTCCTTGGAAGCCCTATACAGGGTTGCTATGGGTCAGAATCGACTGGATGGCACTTAACAACAACAACACTAATCTGCCTTAGAGATAGGTTAATCTTTCAGTTTCCTCCTTTAACAAATGAAAAATAAGCACAACTCACTTTGGCAACTAATGGCACAAATACAATTTAAATTCATTCATACATTCAATGAAGTTAAAATTTACTATTTGCCCATCTTGTGCCAGGTATTATGAATATTTCCTACCTGTCATTCCAGAGATTTTTAGGCTTGGTAGGGTTGAGTAACAAGAAAACGGAATTGGTGAAATTCTGCTGCTGGGGACATCTTGACATAGGAAACAACTACCTACCTCTCTATAGCTGTAGGAGTCAAATGTGTGTTTCACAAGACTTGATTTTGTCTCATTTTAAGAAATGTCTCCATTCCTGAACAAAAGGAAGAGATGCAGTTTTGGAATAGCTGTTTTAAAGCAGCCAATCCTGAAGCCAGTCCTGTGTTCAGGGATGTAGGAATGAGAAGGGTCTTTTGAAGATTGATGGGTTTGTTGTTGCTTAAGTGTCATTGAGTTGGTTCTGACCCATAGCAATCCTGTATAGGGCTTCCAAGGAGCAACTGGTGAGCTTGAAACACCAACTTTGTGGTTCAAACTGACTTTGCAGTCCAGCTGGTGAAAAGTACTAGTTATCAATTATAGGAAACCCAGCAGTGGCTTTAAGATTCAAGCAATGCAAGATTGGGTTAGAAACCTTGCCAGGGAAATCTCCTATCCCACACGTTAGTCACTGTATGACTGACAGTGGTGTTATGTCATCCATCACATTTCCTTCATTTTTGCCTGTAAATAACAGATGAAAATGGAAGCTATCTATTCTGACACCATACTCTTATCATGGGTAGGTAATTCCAGTGGCTAGTATAACCAAAAGCTCTTGGAATTGCGTTCTCCCTCTCTCATCTCCCATTTCAGTTATAACGGTGCAGTTAAGCACCAACCCACAGAAATACATCATTAAACTAGGACTCTCCTCTTGATCTCATGAATTTGGAACAGTAATGTAAATGAAACCATCTTCAATACAGACGTAAGTTTCTTTCCCAAGGAGCTACAAAGTAATTGATAAAGCAGGGCTAATATTTAAAAGGAGTCCTTGTGTGGTGCTGTGGGTTAATGCACTGCACTGCAAAGTTGGTTTGAATCACAAGGTTATAGGTTCAAGCTCACGAGCCACTCCTCGGAAGTCACTATGAGTCAGAATCATCTTGAAAACACTTAACAACAACATGTTGTTAGTTGCTGTCAAGTTGATTTCAACTCATAGCAATGCTTTACATAACAGAACGAAACACTGCCTAGTCCTGCACCATCCCCACAAAGGTTGTTACTCTTGAGCCCATTGCTGCTGCCATAGTATCAGTATCAATCCATCTTGTTGTAGGTCTTCTTCTTTTTTGCTGACCATCTACCTTACCAAGCACAATGTCTTTCTCTAGGGACTAGTCCCTTCTGATAATATGTCCAGATAGAGACGAAGTCTTGCCATTCTGGCTGTACTTCTTTCAACACAGATTTGTTTGTTATTCTGGCAGTCCATGAAACTTTTAGTATTCTTCTTCAATACCATAACTCAAATGCATAAATTCTTCTACAGTCTTCCACCTTTCACATGCATATGTGGCTATTGAAAATACCATGACTTGGGTCAGGCATACCTTAGTCCTCAAACTGAAATCTCTCTTGAGCACTTTAAAGAGGTCTTGTGCAGCAAATTTGCCTAATGCAATACGCTGTTAGATTTCTTGACTGTTGCTTCCATGAGTGTTGATAGTGATTCAAGCAAAGTAAAGTCTTTGACAACTTCAATCTTTTCTCCATTTATATGGATGTTGTTTATTGGTCCAATGGTGAGAATTTTTGTTTTCTTAACATTGAGATGCAACCCATACCGAAGGCTGTGCTCTTTGATCTTTATTAGTAAGTATTTAGAGTATTGTTGTTGTTAGTTGTCATCCAGTTGGCACAACTCATAGCAACCCTATGCTCAACAGAATGAAGCACTGCCCAGTCCTGGGTCAACCTCACAATCATTGGTCTGTTTGAGCCAATTGATATTGCCATTGTGCCAATCCATCTCACTGGGGGTCTTCCTCTTTTTCTCTGACCTTTCACTTTACAACCATGATATCCTTTTCCAGTGACAGTCCCTCCTGACAAGATGTCCAAAGTATGAGAGACAAAGTATGGCCATCCTGGCTTCCAAGGAGCACTCTGACAATACTTCTTCCAACACAGATCTGTTTGTTCGTTTGGCAGTTCATGGTACTTTCAATATTCTCCTCCAACACCATAATTCAAATGCATCAATTCTTCTACAGTCTGCCTTATTCACAGTACAACTGTCACATGCATATGAAGTTATTGAAAATACCAGGGTTTGGGTCAGGCATACCTTAGTCCTCAAACTGACATCTTTGTTCTTCAACACTTTAAAGAAGAGGTCCTGTGTAGCAGATTTGCCTAATAGAATACGTCTTTTGATTTCTTGACTGCTGCTTCCATGAGTGTTGATCGTTGATCCAAGCAAAATGAAGTCTTTGACAACTTCAATCTTTTCTCCATATATATAGGCGTTGGTTATTGGTCCGGTGGTGAGGATTTTCATTTTCTTTACATTGAGGTTCAACCCATACCGAAGGCTGTGGTCTTTGATCTTCATCAGTAAGTATTTGAAGTCCTCTTCACTTTCAGCAAGCAAGGTTGTATCATCTGCATATTGCAATTTATTTATGAGTCTTCCTCTAATCCTGATGCCACAGTTTTTGTCATATAATGCAGCTTCTCTGATTATTTGTTCAGCATACAGATGAATTAAGTATGGTGAAAGAATACTACCCTGCTTCACATCTTTCCTAATTTTAAACCATTCAGTGTTCCCTTGTTCTATTCAAACAACTTCTTTTTAGTCTTTGTACAGGTTCCTCATTAACACAAGTAAGTATTCCAGAATACTCACTCTCCACAATGTTGGCCATAGCTTGTCATGATCCACACAATCGAAAGGTTTTACATAGTCAATAAAGCACAGGTCAACATCTTTCTTGTATTCTTTGTTTTCTGCCAAGATCCATCTGATGTCAGCAATGATCTCTCTCATGCTACATCCTCTTCTGAAACTGCCTTGAACCTCTGGAAGTTCTCTGTCAGTGTATGGTTGCAGCCATTTCTGTATTACTTTCAGTAAAACTTTATTTGCATGGGATATCAATGATATTGTCCATAGATTTCCACATTCCTTTGGGTCACCTCTCTGGAATGGGCACAAATACAGATCTCTTCTGGTCAGTAGGCCAGATAGTCATCTTCCAAATTTCTTGGCAGAAATGAATCAGTGCCTCCAGTGCTGCCTCACCTTCTTGAAAGATTTCAATTTCTATTCCATCAATTCCTGGTACCTTGTTCTTTGTCAATTCCTTCAATGTACCTTGGATTTCTTCCTTCGGGATCATTGGCTCTTGATCATATGCGCTACCTCTTGAAATGATTGAATACTGACCATTTATTTTTGGTATAGTGACTCTGTGTATCCCTTCCATCTTCTTTCGATGCTTTCTTCATCATTCAGTATTTTGCCCATAGAATCCTTCAATACTGCAAGTCAAGGTTTCAATTTTTTCTTCAGTTCTCTCAGCTTGTTATTCTCTTTTGGTTTTCTAACTCCAGGTCTTTGCAGATTTTGTTATAATATTTGACTTTGTCTTCTCAAGCTGACCTTTGAAACTTTCTGTTCAGATCTTGTACCTCCTCACTTCTTCCATTTACTTTAGCATCTCTGTGCTGGAGAACAAGTTTCAGAGTCCCTTCTGACATCCATTTTGGTCTTTTCTTTCTCTCTTGTCTTCTCAGTGACTTTTTGCTTTCTTCCTCTATGATGTTCCTGATGTTAATCCACAACTCTTCTGGTCTTCAGTCTTTAGTGTCTAATGCATCAAATCTGTTCTTCAGATGAACTCCAAATTCAGGTGGGATATGATACTCAATGGGCAGTGAATACGGAAGATCATAGAAGAATTGATGCCTTTGAATTGTGGTGTTGG
>NW_006408618.1:10688125-10688872 GCF_000296735.1 Chrysochloris asiatica
AACATCAACCATTTCCTTTAGGTACAGTGACTCTGTGTATTCCTTCCAACTTCTTTTTTTTTTTTAGATGCAAATATCATCTTATTTATTTTTGATTTGAACAATGAAGTTTATTCTGAGCAGTTATTGTAGATACATGTAATTCCAACCCACAGTCATTGAGTCTATTCAGACTCATAGCAAACTTGTTTAAGCAAATCTTTGCAAGAGCAGATAGCCTCATCTTTCTCCCATGCAGCGGCTGGTGTGTTAGAACCTCCAACTTTGTGGTTAGCAGCCCAATGCCTATCCCACAGTGCCACTAGAGCATCTTCTACAGGTATGTACCATCGACTTGACTCACAGTGACCCGCTATAGGGTTTCTGAGGCAGTATGTCTTTATGGAAACAAAAAGCCTCATCTTTCTCCCAAGGAACAGCTGGTAGATTTGAACTGCTGACCTTGAAGTTAGCAGTCCAGTGCTTATCCTATTGTGCCACCAGTGCTCCTTTTTATATGCATATAAAGGGATATTGAAGAAATCCCTAACCAAAATTAATTATCTCACACAAAATTGCAAATCTATTGGGAGCTAGGCTTACTAAATTTGAATTCCAAAAGATATGGCTGGGACCTTCCATCTTCTTTTGATGCTTTCTGCATCATTCAATAATTTTCCCAAAGAATCCTTCAATAATGAAAGTCAAGCTTGAATTTTTTCTTCAGTTCCCCCAGCTTGAGAAATGCTGAGCATGTTCTTCCTTTTC
>NW_006408618.1:10696710-10697919 GCF_000296735.1 Chrysochloris asiatica
AGGAGCCTGAATTCAGGGTGTCAGCAGGATTAAACTTTCTCTCAGGGACTCTAAGGTAAGATCCTTGTCCATTTTCACTTACGTTGCTTGTTGTTATTGGTTCTGACTCATAGTGAGCAACCCTGTGTACAACAGACAAAAACACTGCCTGGCTCTTCCTCAGCCTCGCAATTGTTAAGTCTGAGCCCATTGTTCCAGCAATCTCATTGAGGGTCTCCCTCTTTTTCACTGACCCTCAACTTTAGTAAGTATAATGTCCTTTAACTTCTGAGTCCCAGCTATTGGTGTTCCTTGGCCGCTTGTAACTCTGTCTTCTCATGGTGTCTGCCTTCCCCTGTGTGCATGTCTTCTGTGTCTGGACTCTTCTTTGTCTTGCCTTCTAGGCAGGAGATCTGGGTCCAGTTGCAGACCAGTGTACCTCATGCTCAGCCACTACCTGGATCAATGCAGGCTTGTGCATTGTTGTAGTGCTAACAGGTTTCAGTGGAATTTCCAGACCAAGAGGGACCGAGAAAAAGGCTGGCAATCCAATTCTGAAAATCAGTCAGTGGTAACCTGATGGATTATACTGGTCCAATCTCCAGTCTTCATGAGGATGGCACCAGGCCAGGCAGGAGGTGGGGGACTTACTTGAAGGCAGACAACAGTAACAACAGCAATCTAAACGATTCCACTTGGGACCTATCCTACTTTGTGATTATGTCCTCATTTACATAACAAAAGAAAGCCCTATTTCCATTCTCATTCCTAGGCACAGGGGTTAGAATTCCAACACCTTTTTTGGGGAACACAATTCACTATAACATCTGCATCTACACATACATACATATATACATACATATGAAAATAGGGGGGAAAAGGAAAGCTTTGTTTTTAATATCATTCCACCTAATAATGTAGACGAAATGATAGAAAAATCACAATTTGGCAACCACCACCGTAACACTGGTTTTAGACAAGAATCATTGATGATAAAATTACTAGGGAAAAATATAATGAGAAATTTATCTATTTAGTCATCTCCTTATAAGACACCAATTACAAAGGTAAAAGTGGTAACAGATTTCTCACTTCTTCTGTCAGACCATGGTATAGTTAATATTCTTCACCAACACCATAATTCAAATGCACCAGTTCTTTTCTGGCCTTCCTTATAATTGTCCAGCTTTTATGTGCATATGAGGCAACTGAAAAATGCCATGACTTGGG
>NW_006408618.1:10698724-10700271 GCF_000296735.1 Chrysochloris asiatica
CCATAATTCAAATGCACCAGTTCTTTTCTGGCCTTCCTTATAATTGTCCAGCTTTTATGTGCATATGAGGCAACTGAAAAATGCCATGACTTGGGTCAGGTGCACCTTAGTCCTCAAATAGACATCTTTGTTCTTTACACTTTAAAGAGGTCTTTTGCAGCCAAGATCCATCTAACATCAGCAATTAATGTCATGCCCACAGCTCTGCTAGTCTTCCATCATTAGTGTTCAGTGCATCAAATCTCTTCTTGAGGTGGTCTTTAAATTCATGGGGGATACACTCAAGGTAATAGTTTAGCTCTGATGAACTTGTTTTAATTTTCACCAGCTTTAATCTGAACTTGCGTATGAGCAATTTATCTGTTCCACAGTTTGCTCCTGAACATGTTTATGCTGATGTCTCTTTTTACATATGTAGTCTATTTGATTCTGGTGTATACCACCTGGCAAGTTCTATATGTATAGTCACCATTTTTGTTGTTGAAAAAAGTCATTGGTGTTGTGAAATTCTCTCATGCAATCTCCAGCATCATTTCTGTCAGCAAGGCTGTATTTTCCAACTACCCATCCTTCCTCTTAGATTTCAGTTTTTGCATTCCAGTCACCAGTAATCAATGAATCTTTATTATATGTTTGATCAATTTCAGACTGAGGTAATTGGTAAACTTCTTTAATTTCTTCATCTTTGGCTTTAGTGATTAGTGTGTAAAATTTGAACAATAATTTTATTAACTGGTCATTCTTATAGACATATGGCTATTATGTGATTACAGACAGCAGTGTACTATTTTGAAGTGAAATGCTCTTTTTGATAATGGATATGATACCATTTCTCTTCAGTTTATCATTACCAGCATATGATTGTCTGATTCAAAATGGCCAATACCAGACCATTTTAGCTCACTAATGCCTAGGACATCCCTTTGTGCCTTCCATTTCATTTTGAAGACTTCCAGTTTTCCTAGATTCATACATTGCATATTTTATATTCCAATTTTTAAAATGGTTTATTGTGAATTATGTGATAGTTCACATGAGAGAGCATTAGCTTTACATTCATCCTATTGTATATTGTTTCATTGCCATGGTTATAATCCCCTCCATGCATCATCAAACAACCAAATGTTGACTCCCGGTCATTAGCACACAGCCACTCTCCCTCTCTGGGTATAAAGTCCCCAGCTACTCCATCTCTCCATGTCGTCGTCTCTTCCTCCATCTCTGGCGTCACTGCTTCTCTGGTTAGAGTCCCACTCTCTGCTCTTCTCCCTTAATGGTCCCAGGGACCTCCGCTCATGGACTACAAAGTCAGTCATTGCCCTTCTTTTACTATAAATCGTCTACCTTTACATTTCCAACCCTCACATTCAGTCCTGATAACAATTATTCACTATTGTATCAAAAGAGACCTATCCGCATCTCCTTTCATCAGCCTTGCCCAGACAGATTGGATACTACTCAGTGGAGATTCTACATTCCTCCGCGCCCTCTGGATGTAGGCTCCCTCTTGAAAGCTTGTAAGCCAGTTACTTCTTGCCTTTGTAGCA
>NW_006408618.1:10701932-10732803 GCF_000296735.1 Chrysochloris asiatica
GATCTTTGCTATTATTGCTGGTGTGAGATGATATCTCATTGTTGTTTTGATTTGCATCTCTCTAATGGCTAGTGATCGTGAACATTTCTTCTTATGTTTGTTGGCTGCCTGGACTTATTCCAGTTATTAATAGATGATGGAAGCTGTTGCTTCTCCTTGTGAGTCATGGTTCATCAAATGAAGGTATGGAATGTCATCCATCAATGTCAATATGATAGCCTCTACTTTGAGGAGGCAGTCCTTTCCCAGTCCCATTTTGATTGCTTTCTAACATTGTTGTTAAGAGCCATCAAGTCAATACCAACCCATAGCGACCTTTTATAGGGTTTCCAAGGAGCAGCTAGTGAGCTTGAACCACTGACTTTGCAGTTCAAATGACTTTACAGTCTGGTGCATTAGCCCACAGTGCCACACCAGGACATACTTTACTGTATCTATTCCCTTTCTAACATGAGGCGCTCATATTCTGGCACTATATCAGATGATGTTCTACTGCTATTCATAAGGTTTTCAGTGGCTAACCTTTTAAAAGCAGTTCATCTTTCTTCCTAGTGTATCTTAGTCTGGAAGCTCCACTGAAACCTGTCTACTATGGGTGACCTTGGAGTATTTAAAATCCCAGTCACATAGCTTCCAACACCACAGCAGCAACATACAAGCCCCAATAGTATGACAAACTGACAAGTGCATGGTTGGACAATATATTAATGAACTGTATTAATGTTGATCTCATAATTTTATATCTGTAGTGTGATTAAGAAAGAGGGTGTTCTCGTTAGGGGGAAGTATATGCTGAAATATTTAGAGATGAGAAAAAGAGACAGGGATTGAAATTCTAATCCCAGTTCTTCCATTATCTGATGGTTCTCAGGGAAGCTATTTAAACACAGTGGATCTCAGTTTCCTCATTTGTATGATGAAGAGATTGCTCTAGCTCAGTGGCTCTCAAGATGTGATCCCCAAATAGCATCATCTGTGAAGTTGTTAGAAATGCACATTTTAGGAGGAGGATATGGATTATTGTGAAATCTCAAAAAATATGGACAAGGTGCTGGTAGATGGGAAACATCAGCCATGGTAGATTGTTATTGTTGTTGTTAAGTGCCATCGAGTCGGATCCGACCCATAATGACCCTAAACAGGGTTTCCGAGGAGCGACTGGTAAACTTGAACTGCCGACCTTGCAGTTCAAACGGCTTTGCAGTCTGGCGCATTAACCCACAGCGCCACACCAAACAAATAAACACTAAGCAAATAATACAGGAGAAAAAAAAAATAACCAATGTCAGTTAATACTATGTGTAGAAATTATATTTTTGGTAAAAGTGTGTACTCAGCAAAACAGATTCACATTCTACAATTTCTACATATAGTGTTCACTGACATTCTTTACATTCTTTTTTCCCCTCTATTACTGCACAGAGTTTTTTTGTTACAAATATGTATATTTGGAGTCCTGCTGTGGCACTGTAGGATAAACACTGGACTGCTAATCGCAAGGTTGGTGGTTCAAACCCACCAGCTGCTCTCGGAAACCCTGTGAGTCAGAACTTACTTGACAGTACTTAACTACAACAACAACATATATTTAGCATAGGAAAAAGAAGCACATATTCTCGAGCCTTATCCCAGACCTTGTGAGTCAGAAATTCTAGGGATGGCACCCATGTTTCAACAAGCCTTCCAGGAGATCCTGCACACACTCAAGTTTGAGAACCACTGCTCTAGTTACTCTCCAAGGTCCTTTTTAGTCTTAACATTCAGTGCTTCTAATTTGGCTCCCCTATTGAGGATAACACGTTCTCAAACGGGGCACTCCTCCTTCAATTCATTCAAACACTTAGTACCTACAGGATCGACCAGGGAGCTAGAAATGCTGGACGCTTGGAAGAATGGTTCTCCTCTCTAGTATTTAATTCAACGTCTGCTTTCAACAGGTGCAGATTAAATGTAAAACATTTAATAACCCTACTTAGCTCAGGAAACATTAAAGAAACCAAGGGATACATAATTAAGTTCCATGCAGTGGCTCATCTGCCTAGCTTCTTACTAAAATGCTTGAGCCAGTTGCTTCTAGGAAGAATGGGGCAGTGACTCATTCCTGCATGCTTCTATCACTAGCAAACAGAATTCACCTCAGCATTGTCTTCAGGATAAATGTTTCCGGGATTACTCAGGTAATGAGAATGTCTCCTAATACCTTTTAAAAATGTATAAAAGCCCAGAGTTACCACTTGTCTACTGTGAGTCTTAGCTGTAACTCAAGAGAAAATTAAGCTTGCCTTTGATTGGCTGATTAAACACACATACACCCTCTCTCTTTCCCATTTTGGTTAACCAGATTACTACTGAGCCTCTATCATTGGAGTCTTCTTCACTCATATCCATTCCTTTATAGAAAACATCACTTGATTTTAAAATCGAGTTTCTTAGTTCTGCTCTATCCTCAACTTCAGTGGCTGAATTCTCTTGGGGAATTCTTTTTAGAATTGATGTCATCTGAAATTCACTATGTCCAAAACATATTCATCATCTTCCCACTGAACTAAGTATCTTTGTCTTTATCTATAAAATGGGATAACAATAGAACTCTCTTCTCAGGCTGTGATGAGACAATGCTTGTAAGCATTAGCACCGCTAGCTAGACACACAGTAAGCCTTCAGTAAAAATTTAATATTGAAAATACGGTAGTAATAATAATAAGCAACTCTCCCTAAGTTGGGAGTCCTGAATGGTACAAATGGGTAATGTGCTGCTAGCTGAAAGGTTGGAGGTTTGAGCCTAACCCAGAAGTGAGTTAGAAGAAAGGCTTGTTGATTTACTTTGGAAAAATCAGCCAATGAAAAACCTATGGAGCACAGTTGTACTCATACACACATGGGGCCATAAACTGCAAGTGATTGAAAGGCAATTAGCTTTTCTCGAAGTTGAATATTTGTATATAATTTTGACCTTTTCCCCACTCTTCTTAACTGGCAACATTGGAGTTGATTTTTTCCCTTTTCTCCTTTCCCTTAACTCCAGATATTCTGGCTTCATCCATCTTTAATTTGTTTTCTTATTCATGGTATTTGGGTGGAACAAGAGGAACTGGGAGAAAATTCTCTGGGAGGCTGCCCTTTTCTTGCCAGGACTCCTAGACTAGGTTGGGGGAAGCTCTCAGCCAGTGTGTCACACCTTTGCCAACAACCCTCGCACCACTGACTTTTCCGGTGTCTCTTTTGGGATGTTGGTGTTGATTGGTTCATTCCTGACATTGCTATTTTCCCCTGAGGCAAGTGACTGAGATAGATATATTAAGAAATACAAGTGTTCTGGGCCGTTTTTAGTGCATTTAGTCTTTCCACCACAGCTTACATGTTCTTCCCTTGGATTTCCACAAACAGATGCATAATTGTCAATTTCACAGTAAAATAATTAAGTGTATTGGAATAAAATCCTTCCATCCATCAAATTTTCTAGTCCTTAAACATAAAGGAAGACTGTCATGATTTTGGGGAGTGCAGTGGCTCCGTAGGATAAGCACTGGACTGCAAACCACAAAGTCAGCGGTTCAAGCTCACCAGCCTCTTCGCGGGAGAAAGATGAGGCTTTCTGCTCCCACAAAAAGATTTAAGGCCTCAGAAACTCTATACAGGGTTGCTATGAGTTGAAACTGACCCCACTGTACTTAACAACAATAATCATGAGCTTTGGGAGGAGAGGGATGGTAATTAACCATCAGGCTGCTCTTGATCAACAATTTGTAAGAAAGGAGAGAGTGGAGTGGATACTCCCGCATTCTGCTCTGTATTCTTCAGCCTTAGTATGTATGCCCCTCCCCACCTTAGCAAATGGACATTGCATACCTGGAGGACTGCATTTGAATCTAATTGTATGAGCCATTAGAAAGAATTTTCCTGTTTAAGTCGATGAACTTTAAGAAAACCTTTCTTATTCCTGTAATTGCAACTTGGCAATGGTTGTTCCAGACCTTTAACTTTTCCGTATTAGTTGCTATGAAGTTGATTACAACTCATGGTGGGTCCATGTGTGTCAGAGTAGATCTGTGCTCCATAGGGTTTACAATGACTGATTTTTGGGAGGAAGCAGATCGCCAGGCCTTTCTCCTGAAGCACCTCTGAGTAGACTCAAACCTCCACTATTTGAGTTAGCAGCCGGGCCTGTTAACTGTTTGCACCATACAGGACCTCAATTACTCTCTACTAAATCTTACTCATATTGGAACCAAGTAGATGAAGACTTCAACTGAAACTGCAATCTGTCAGAATATTTGTCATCTTGGCCAAATAAAGGAGTTATAAGAGAAGTGTCTTCTTAACCAAAGCTAAAGTATCTGCCACCTGGTTGTAACATTTCACATTTGGTTTCAAGGAACATTAGATTTATTATGTCATGTACTCCAATTTTGCAGCAGATGCTTCCTCTGCAGAAAATATTGGAGTCAGGCATTTCCTCCTCCAAGAAGCCGTGTCTGACCCTGCTTCCCTTCCTCCAGCCTTGGTTATTTCCCCTGGGTTCCCAATACCAGTGTGCTATGGGCACATGGGGCCCTGTCCTGAGCCCTGTGCTCCCCTCTGACTCTCTTTTTGACTGGTCTCACCTTACAGGACAAAGAACCCATGGACGAAAGGATATGCCTACCCAGAGCCCATGCCTCCTGTTTTTAGACCGTGCTCTGGGTACATAAGACTCTCAAATACTCTTCTTAAATGGTCCAAGGTCCTCTTCTGTGGCTTGCTCAGGCCCCCACAGCTGGTGAGTGCACCCCGAGGCCCAAGGGGTGAATAGGCAATGGTTCTTTGCAGCTGGACAGAAGTGTGGGTATGCAGTCTGGGTGGAATATCTGACCCTCACAGTGTAGGATGGAACTGGAGTTGCAAAGTCAAAGAGCACAAACCAAAAGTAGAGCTGATATCATAGGAGGGTTATTGTTGTTGTTAAATGTGTGAGTCATTTCCAACTCATAGCGACCGTGGATAGGGTTTCCAAGGCTGTAAATCTTTGTGTGAACAGAAAGCCTCATCTTTCTTCCGAAGAGCAGTTGATGGGCTCAAACCACCAACCTTATGGTTAGCAGTTGACTGCTTATCCTACAGAGCCACTGCACTCCCAAGGAGGAGGATGTTGTTGTTGTTAACTGCCGTCGAGTCAAATCTGATTCATAGTGAACCTGTATAGGATTTCTGAGAAGCAACTGGTGGGTTTGAATTGCTGACCTTGTGGTTCGCAGTTCAGTGCTGATCCTACAGCGCTACACCAGGAATCCAAGAAGGAGGATTTGTTGTTGTTTAAATTGCTGTCAAGTGGAGTCCGATTCAGTGCGACCCTGTATAGGGTTTCCAAGGAGCAGCTGGTGAGTTTGAACTGCCAACCTTGCAGTTCAAACTGACCTTGCAGTCTGGTGCATTAACCTGTAGGATGTTGTCTTTGTTGTTAAGTACCGTGGAGTCGGTTCCGACTCATAGTGACCCTGCCCAGGGTTTCTGAGGCTGTAAATCTTTACAGGTGCAGAAAGCCACATCTTTCTCCTGCAGAATAGCTGGTAGTTTCGAACTGCTGACCTTGAGATTAGCAGTCCAATTCGTACCCACTAAGCTACAGCCTGTTAGCTCAGCTATAACTTTTAAATATTTAGATGTATATAGTCTATAGGCCTCTCTCACACACCCTGAGTTCTATAGAGGTGAGTTTGCCCTAAACTCCATGGGACTGTCTTCAGGTTTGCAATGCTATCTAACATCCTGCAATCATCTCTTTTCATGACTGACATATTCCACACATTTCCCCTAACCTTTGTGACCTTTGCACATGCTGTTCCCTCCCTTTCAATGCTCATCCCCACTTAACCTCCTTGTTATTGTTGTTAAGTGCCGTCGAGTCGGGTCCGACCCATAGCAACCCTGTACAGGGTTTCCGAGGGTGTAAATCTTTACGGGAGTAGAAAGCCTCATCTTTCTCCCGCGGAGTGGCTGGTAGTTTCGAACCGCTGACCTTAAGGTTCGCAGCCCGATTCGTAACCACTACGCTACCAGAGTTCCTTACTTAACCTACTTAATATTTAACTCATCGACCAGCCCTTATGGAGTCCTGGTGTGGTGCTGTGGGTTAATACACCAGACTGCAAAGCTGTTTGAACTACAAGGTCAGCAGTTCAAGCTCACCAGTTGCTCCTCGGAAACCCTGTACAGGGTTGCTATGGGTCGGAACCGACTCGACGGCACTTAACAACAACAACTAGCCCTTATGGCCATATCACCCTGAATGCACCCAGTCTCGTCTGATCTTGGAAGCTAAGCAGGGCCGTCCCTGATTAGTACTTGGTTGAGAAATTGCATGGGAATAATGGATGTTGTAGGCTTTGGAGTACTGATATGGCACTGTGGGCTAATGTATCAGACTGCAAAGTTGTTTAAACTGCAAGTTTGGTGGTTCAAGCTCACCAGCTGCTCCATGGAAACCCTATACAGGGTCCCTATGGGTGGGAACCAACTCCACGGCACTTAACAATAACAACAACCAGCCCTTAGCTCAAACATAATTTTTTCAAGAAAGTCTTGGCTTCTTAGACTAGGTCAGGCCCTCTTGAGTCTCACATTTCCCTTTATACTGATAATACTGAGAGGAAAATATAATAGGAATAATAGTCATACCAATGTTAATGATAAAAAGCAAACAATTATTGATTGCTAAGTGTCAGGCATCATAATAGGTGTTTTACATGCAGCTGTTGCTGAGTGTCATGGAGTTATTTCCGCCTCATAGTGACCCTGTATGGGATTTCTGAGGCTGTAAATCTTTACAGGAGAAGAAACCCTCATCTACGTCCTGCAGAGAGGCTTGTGGATTTGAACTGCTGACTTCACAGTTGGCAGCCCAATGCGTAACCCTCTATACTACTAGAGCTCCTTATGCATCATCACATGCATCACAGCATCACCCCATTTATTCTGCATAAGAAGCTTAATGAAATACTATTATCCCGATTTTATGGATGGAAGAAATGAGCCTTAGAAAGTGTGACCAACTCTTATGCTAATAGTCCCCAGAGGAGTCAGATCTGCCACTGTTCACAACCTTACTTAGCCCTCGCCCACTTTGATGTCTGGCTTGGCTGTGTGGCTTACCTAGGCCAATGGCACATTAGCAAACATGACTCTAGTAGAGGCTTGATAAGTTATTGACATGGGTACTCCTACTGTTAGGATCTAGCTGCTATTTAAGAATCCCAGACAAAACTTTTTTACAGTCAGGGTTATCCAAAGAAACATAATGAATAATTGTGTGTGTGTGTATGGCGGTGGGCAGCACAGTGTTTCCATACAAGAAGCACTGGACTGTGAGCCACAAGGTCCACAGTTCGAGCCCGCCAGCTGTTCCATGGGAGAAAGATGAGACTTCCTGCTCCCGTGAAGATTTAAAGCCTCAGAAATCCTATGCAGAGTTGCTATGAGTCAGAACAGACTCCATGGCACTTAACGACACTAACACATATATGTATGTATAAACAGATTTTTTAAAAGTAATTGGCTCATGTAATTGTGGGGGCTGGCAAATCTAAAATCTGCAGGGCAAGCTGGCCGACTGGACACTAAAGCAAGATTTACCTTTCATGGGACTTTCTGGATCCCAGTACAATTTCCCATCTGGAGTCTGCAGAACTGGCCTTCCCATTCAGGAGGGTCCGACAGTAACAAAAGTGTTGATCCTTCCACCCAAGTGCTCACCGGAACTATAAATACATTCTAGCCTCAGGTGACAAAGGCGAGAAGAATACTTTCCAGGGTGAGAATACAGAGAGAATAGCTGAGGCCTAGAGTGAGAATGGCAACTTTTGCTCTGTCCCACATTGAGGTTTGAAAAACCCCATCCCAGGGACATAGTTTTAAGGGCATTTGTCCATTGCTAACCCTTTTGCCTTCCAGGAAAATGTAGGTTACTTTCTTTCTCTATTGTTTTTTTCAAGCATTTATTGAGATAAATTTTCTATATCAGAAAAATTCACCCATTTCAGTGATTTTCAGTTACCATAAATTGTTTTTTAATTTTTCATTTACCCCCTCCCACATAGGTCTCCCATGTCCTCATCCCCATTCCTACCCTTAGGCCAGGCAATCACTAACAACTCTCTCTATAAATCTGCCTTTTCTGGGCTTTTTATACAATTGAAAGTATATAATATATAATCTTTTATGTCTGCTTTTTTTTTTTACTGAGCCTAAAGTTTTGAGATTCGTCCATGGGCTAGCACGTGTCAGTCATTTATTCCAATATTTATTGCTGAATAGTATTCCATTATATGAATATTCCACATTTTATACATCCATATATACTAACTGATGAATTGCTTCTAGGTTTTGGCCATTATGAATAATATTGCTAGGAACAGTCACATGTAAGTCTTTGTATGAATATATATTTTCATTTATCTTGAGTAGTAGGATTTTTGGGTAGTTTCATGTTTAATGTTTTGAGAAATAACCAAACTGTTTTCCAAAGGAGCCATACCATTTTACATTCCCAAGAGCAATGTGTATTATTTCCCCTCCATAGGCCATAGGACAAACATCCCCTAATCTTTGATCAACTCCCAGTATTTTCACTGTAAAAAATTAATTATATCCTTAAGAAGGCTCCAGCTAAGCTCTCCTGGGTTGAAGTATGCTTTGTTCACTAATGTGACATTAGGTAGAAATTTATGGTGGTTACATTCAATATGTCCATGTGTCATTATTTATTTATTTAAAACATTAGGTCATTGGACAGTCTCCCATAACCATTTAGTTTTAGAATGTCTCAGGGGATGGTCATACAAGTACCTATGCAGATGAGGTAAACGAATAGTATCTAACTCAGGAGACACACAGGAAAATAGAACTTCCCCAAACTGGCTTTCAGCAGAGTGTAATCTCAGGAGGTAGTTTCCAGAAGCATACGTTGGTCCTAAATTTGTCCACATGAAACTCATTATGGTGAAAAGCGAATATTAAGCATGTAGCTATAAGAAACCTCAGAGCCCAGAGAAAATCAATTGAGAGAGAAGCAAAAGTAATGTTGTGCAAAGATACACACCAAGACCAAAACATCTTGCAGATTTTATTCATAAGAATTTTCTTATTGTGAAACTGCAGCTTAACTGTTTCAAAAATCCTTTAGTCTTATGTCTTCACATAGCAAGAAAACATATGTTTGTTGTTTTTGTTGTTAAGTGCCTTCAAGTCATTTCCGACCCATAGCGACCCTGTATAGGGTTTCCAAGGAGAAGCTGGTGAGTTTGAACCACAGGCCCCCGGTTCAAGCAGACTTTGCAGTCCAGTGCTTTAACCAACAGCACGGCACCAGGACTCCAAGAAAATACATGAGATGAAATTTAAAAAGCAAATTCCAAATGACAGACAATATTCAGAGATTAAGAAAAGAAAGCCCAAGGCAATTAGAGTTTAAAAGTTGCCACTGAAACTTTAGTAATAGAATGTGTTTATCCCCCTAGGGGTCGGTGGGATTTGGGGGGCGGGTTGTGTACCTTAGAATCGGTTGCGACTCAGTGACCCTGCATAGAGTTTCAGAGGCTATAAATCTTTACAGGAGCAGAAAACCTCATCTTTCACTCCCAGAATATTTGTTAGTTTTGAACTTCTGACCTTGGGTCAGCACAACCACTAGGCTACCAGAGCTTCTTTGACAACATCATAATAGTTCTCCCTTAGATCATTTGCATGAGAAAGTCAGGTGCCTGGATTCCCTTCTCCCTTCTGTAGTAAGCATGAACTAGTAATAGGGAAGAGGTGGGAAACAGTAAGTTACTTCTTCAAATTGAAGGAAGGATTCTCCTCTGAAAAGGAAGTTATAAAACATCAACAAAATAAACCCACTCAAAACTGGAACCTATATACAGAGGGACTCTCCCCAGTAGAAAAGAGAAGGCGGAGTGTGAGGAAAATGAGCACATAAGATTTTGATATATGTTCTGCATCTTTTTTTCCCCCCCACAAGAATGAAAACAGAAATAATTCAGCCCTCACTGTGTCTGCAGATACAGTCCAGATTTCAAGATCAGTCTGCAGAAGGTGGCCTGGATTGGCTGTTCTAATGTCCTTGGCAGGGGGACCCCTACAGCAGAAACAGATGCATTAGACAGACTCTCACTGCTTGGCGACAAAAGCCATTAAGACCATCTGAATTCCCTTTGCTATGACTCTACACTCATTTTTAATTGTACTTTGGCTGTCCACGTTGCTCTTGTATAGCAAAATAATGAGCTGATTGGCCAATGCAAGGAATTTAACCTACTGACATTATTTCCTCTTTGTACATTAATAATTTGACATTCTGGTTCATGGATTGTGGGTTTTATAAATATGGGTAAGCAACTAGAGCAGAGATTTTTAACCTGGAAACCAAGTTGGGACTTCAAGAGATCTATCCTGAAATTATACAAATGTATATACTTATGTGGAGTGTGCAGTTTTCAGAAGGAGAGATTCATAGTTTTCACAGAATCTCACAAAGTTTTAAATCTGGGTGCACTGACAAAAAAAGAATTTCTGGAGGTATAAAGCTAAGGTCTGGTAGCATAGTGGTTACGAATCGGGCTGCGAACCTCAGGGTCAGCAGTTCGAAACTACCAGCTGTTCCGCGGGAGAAAGATGAGGCGTTCTGCTCCCGTAAAGATTTACAGCCTCGGAAACCCTGTATAGGGTCGCTATGAGTCGGAATCGACTCCACGGCACATAACAACAACAACAATCACACTAAGGTCCTATGCTGTAAACTATCCCTAACAGGGAGCTTTTTTTCTTTTTGGTTTTACTTTAATTACAATATCTCACACTAAAGAGATTATTTTTAAATCTCCTAAAAATTTTTTTCTTTTATTTTCTTGTAATACATTGGGAATATTTCCTCCGTGCAATATGAGTATATCTAAAGGTCCCTGGATGGCACAAATGATTTGAGCTCGGTGGCACTGTAGAATAAGCACTGGACTGCTAATTACATGGTCGGTGGTTCAAACAGAGTAGCCATGAGTCAGAACCAACTTGACAGCACTTAACAAAATCGACAACATTAACCTAATGGTTGTTGGTGGTTCACACTCACCCAGTGATGCTTTGGCATAAAACCTGGCAATCTATTTCTGTACAGGCAATCTATTTCTGTACAGGTTTGTAAACAAACCTGTTTGTTGTTGTTGTTAAGTGCTGTCGAGTTAGTTCTGACCCATAGTGACCCTGTATAGGTTTCTGAGGAGCGGCTGGTGAGCTCGAACCACTGATTTTGCAGAGCTATAGAACAGTGCTACTCTGTAACAAACACTTAGGGTTACCACGAGTCAGAATCAAATTGACAGCAACAAGTTTTTGATTATGCTTGTATATACATTCTTCTGTGTCATCATTTTAAACAACTTGATAGAAATCAACTGCTTGAATTCATCTTAAAAGATTTTAAAAGCTTGTTCACCAATAACGTCTGACTGACAGACATTTTTCGATGAAATATTTACTTATTTTTATTAATAGCTGTTGAAACGTGAGTACTAATTGTGAGCATTACCATGAACAGGTACATTTATAACACACTAGCTCTATGCCAGGCAAGGTACTGTTTTGCATATGGTACCTTACTGTGAGCTTTACCATAGCCCTCCATAGAGAGGTAAGTACTATTATTTCCATTAAGTAGCTAAAGAGACTGAGGTACAGAAAAGTTCAATAATTGACCAAGGCCACGCTGCTCTCAGGGGTAGAGTCAGCAGACACTATCTGGCTGGCCTTCCCACCTAACAACATTGCTCAATATTATTATCCTTAAGGCTCCACTTGGAGGCACTTCCTCTTTGAAACTTTGTTGTTATTTTTGTTGTTGTGTATCATGGAGTCAGTTCCAACTCATATAGAGACCTTGGCTGGCTTGAACTACTGATCTTGTGGTTAGCAGTCCAGTGTTCACCCTTTATTCCCACCCACAGTAATTTCTCCATTCTTGGAAGTCCTCTGGCTTTTCAAATGGGTCCAAACCACCCTACTTTGCACCATTAGAATATTCTCTAACTCAGAGGTCAGTAAACTATTTCTGCAAAGGACCAGATAGAAAATGTTTTAAGTTTTGTGGCCCATATGGTCTCTGTCACAATCACTCAATTCTATTGCTCATTGCAGCATAAAACAGCCATAGATAATACGTAAACAGTGCCCATGGCTGAGCTCCAATCAAACTTTATAGACATTGAAGTTTGAATTTCATAATGATCATGCTTAGAAGATATTATTCTTCTTTTAATTTTTCAGCCATTAAAAATGCAAAAAACAGGAGGTGACTGCTTCTTGTGTGGTCATAATCTCTACAATATAAACTTAACCTTTTCCTTTTCTCCACATCTTTATACAGGACTGCACTCATTTATTCAACAAATACTTGATTAGCATTATTGATGCTTCTCAACCTCAGAGCCATATGCAACAAATAAAAACAAGCCCATTTTTATTTTCTTCACCCTTTCCCCTTCCTAACAGAATTCTCTGTCTCTGCAATATCACAGTAGCTTTCGGTTCTGAGTGCTGATAAGAAATACCCACGTGCTTGGCCAGCTTGAAGGTCAGATGGCATCCTGGCAGGGAACCAGAGAATACAGCTGGTGAAATTTTGAGCGGTCACACACTTGTTGCTAGCTCCGGTTTTCTAGTTCCTTCCTCATGAATTATTAGTTTGTTTATCATAATAAATTTCTGCAAGAGCAATCATTTTTTAAGCCCTAAGAATTTCACTGTTAACCAAACGGTTGGTGGTTCAAACCTACCAGCCATTCTATGGGGATAGGTTTACATCTGCTGATAGGTTTACAGTCCTGGAAACTCCAATGGAGCAGTTCTACTCTGTCCTACAGATTCATTATGAGTTGGAATCAACTTAAAGGCATTAGGTTAGGTTTTTGGTTAATCACCAACCAGGAGCGATGTCATGACCTGCTGGGCTAAATTTAGGGTCATAAGAACTATGATCTGAAACTGACAGTCATGCATCTTCTTTGGGTCTTCATTTCCTCTTCTGTAATGGTGTTGCTGTTAGCTGCCATTGAGTTGGGCCCCACTCATGACAATCCCATGTACAATTGTAGTAAACACTGCCGGGTGCCACACCGTTCCTGTGATAGGCTGTGGATCAGATCATTGTGATGCACAATGAATGATTTTTGGAGGTAGATCACCAGGCCTTTCTTCCTATCCTGTCTTAGTCCCGAAGCTCTGTTGAAATCTGTGCAGCATCATATCAGCATGCAAGCCTCCACTGATAGACAGGTGGTGGTTATGCATGAGGGGCATTGTGTGGGAATTGAATCCCGGTCTCCTACATGGAAAGTGAGAATCCTACCAATGTAGTGTTATTGTTAAGTGCCATCGAGTCAGTTCTGACTCATAGTGACCTTGTATAGAGTTTCCAAGGAGCAGCTGGTGGGTTTGAACTGATGACCTTGCAATTAGCAGTCCAGTACTTACCTTACAGTACTACACCAGACCCCAGTGTAGTAGATGGAAGCCAATAGCACTGCCTTTCTTCCTCTGGACAGTGTGAGACTGGCCCAGTTGTGAACTTACCCTGCATATGTAATAATAATTGTTGTAAGCTTCTTCACTGACTTTGGCTCAACCATACAAGGGGCTTCAAAGCATTCATGGAAAAATAGAATAAAAAGATAATGAGATTTTTCTGAGAATTTTTTGAAGCCCCTGCATATTAAATAGTACTAGTGTATGCTATTGCAAGGAGCTCTGGTAGCGTAGTGGTTACGAATCGGGCTGCCGACCGCAGAGTCAGCAGTTCGAAACTACCAGCTGTTCCATGGGAGAAAGATGAGGCTTTCTGCTCCCATAAAGATATACAGCCTCAGAAACCCTGTTCAGGGTCGCTATGGATCGAAATCAACTCGACGGCGCTAAACAACAACAACATGGTATTGCAAGAAGAAGAAATATGGTATACTCTGTGCTGTGTGTGTAAACCACAGCCACTGCTATCGAGTCAATTTCAACTCATAGTAACCCTGTACAGGGTTTCTGAGACTGTAAATCTTTATGGGAGCACACAGCCTGCCCCCTCTTCTGAGGAGTGGCTTGTGGGTTTGAACTGCCAGTCTTATGGTCAGCAGCTCAATGCTGCTTTGTATAAGAATGAAAAATTGTTTTGTTTTTAAATTTGTTTTAAGGCCATATTGATAAGTTATGGAATCAAGATATCATTTATTACTAAGTACACATTTAGAAATTATGTAACATATGCCAATGGGTTTTTCTTTTTCTTTTTCTTTTAAGTAATTTTAAAAGTGAAATTGCTAAAACCAGAAACTATAATCGCAACATTCTTTTTTACATTCTACTATGGGTCAGATGTCACTCTTTTGAATTGTATGTGAGAAAGGGAGATTCTTATTACTATTTGTTAACAATGGCCCATGAGTACAAGATCAACATATAAAAATCAGTTGGATTCCTCTATACTAATAATGACAGAACTGAAAAGGAAATTAGGAAAACAATACCATTTACAATAGCCGCCCACAGGACAGAATATTTAGGAATAAATGTAACCAAAGAAACAAAGAACCTATACAAAGAAAACTACAAAACACTACGACAAAAAAACAAAAGAGACTTACAAAAATGGAAGAATATGCCATGCTCCTGGATAGGAAGACTGAACATTGTGAAAATATCAATAATGCCCAAAGCAATCTATACATGTAATGCAATCCCAATCCAGATTCCAATGACATTCTTCAAAGAGATGCAAAAAACAGTTACAAACTTTATATGGGAAATAGACCCAGGATAAGCAAAACACTGCTTAAGAAGAATAACAAACTTGGAAGCTTCTCACGCCTCGATTTCAAAATTTACTATACGGCTACAATGGCCAAAACAATCTGGTTCTAGTACAGTGAAAGATACATAGATCAATGGAACAGAATCGAGATTCCAGAAATTAACCCATCTACATACAGCCAACTTATCTTTGATAAAGGGCTTAAGTATATTGCATGGAGAGGAGATAGTCTCTTCAACAGATGGTGCTGGCAGAACTGGAAAGCGATATGCAAAAGACTGAAACAAGGCCTTTACCTCATGCCATATACAAAAACCAACTCAATGTGGATTAAAGACCTAAATGTGAATCCCAGAATTATAAAGGCCATCAATGAAAATATAGGGACAAATGTGAGGGCGCTAATACAGGGTACACACAGACTGCCAAACATTGTGAAAATTGTACAAACAAAAGAAGACAAAATAGATGATTGGGACATACTAAAAATTAAAAATTTATGTGCATCAAAAGACTTCACCAAAAGAGTAAAAAGGGAGCCCACAGACTGGGTGCTAGAACTTGCCCAGTTAAAGAGACTTCCTGCAGAGCCTTTATAGTGTGTAAGACTTTAGGTGGAATCCTGATCCCCATCCAGAATCTTCTGAGGTGGGAAATTTCCACTTGAAAAGACAAGCAGACCAGCCTGGAGCAGCTCGAGGAACAGAAGATACTTCTTGAAAGAAAAACTAGCAGGAAAAATCAAAAACAAAAATGACACTCTGATTGATTATCACAAGAACAAGCAAATTGTTCGCAGGGGAGCCATCAAGACAAGCAATCAAGTCCCTTCTGGGCAAACCCCTTCCAAGACTGAAACTCAAAGGGAATACATAAGAAGCCATGTAGTCTTGCTAGCAACCATGTTGTACTACTGATCAGGGGAAGTTGGGGGAAAAGCAGCAATGAAGATGTGGGCTGAGTCCGATCATGTTCAATAGACTCCCATCAACCTGGAGTGAGACCTGGATGGCCAACGGTATGGTGAGACCTGGGGACTCCTGAGCCAATGGACAGAGACATAGCCACAGAGGGCTAGAGCAGAGAGTGAAGCATCCAACTGATATAAAGTAAGAGGAGATGCACAAGAACACCCATACTTGCAAATAGTACCCATGTGACCTAGCTTCAATGGCTGAATGAGCAAAACTCAACTAGAGGAAGAAAGAAGAGAAAAAAAACAAAACTGTAATCCTCTGCAATTTGATGAACCTGACCTATACTTTTGGATGTAGTAGCTCAAAAAAGGGAACAAATCTTTACAGCAGGGATTATTCCCACTTCTACTGTACACAAGGTTGATAGGGATGGGCAACTTAGTCATTGACTACCTAAAATTGGGAGGGTGGGTGGGGGTGGCTATAAAGGCATGGAATGACTGGCTTACACGTTATCAAGAGGGAGTTTAGTTTCAGAGGGTGCAGGGGAAGGTAGAATCTCCCCACTGAGTGGTTTTCAGCCTGTCTAGATGGAGCTGGCAAAAGATGTTGGGGATAAAACTCTTGTGGTTCAATAGTGAGTAATTGTTATCAGGAATGATTGTGATTGTTGCAGATGTAAAGGTAGGTGTTTTGTAACAAAAAGAGGGGAGTGGTTGATCTTGCAGTCCAGGAGTGGAGCACCCTGGGACCATCATCCATAGGAGAAGAGCGGAGTGCGGGACCCTCCAGAGAAGTAGCGATGCCAGAGATGGAGGGACAATGATGTGGAGAGATGGAGCAGCTGAAGACTCTAGACTCATGAAAGGAGAGGGGCTGTATGCTGGCGGCCAGGGGGCAGGCTTGCAGGGCGTGCCATATGGTTGTTTGAATGATTATATATTCCTGAGTGTTTTGATGTACACCAAAAAAACTCAGAGGGAATAGAAGCAAATACTGTTGAATGATGATGCATGGATTGTAATCATTGCAATAAAATGAAATACAATGAGTGTAAAGCTGATGTTGTCCCATGTAAACTATCACTCAATTCACAATAAAATAAAAAAAATATATATAAGAATGGCCCATGGCATGGTTTCAAGACAGATCCTCCCAAATGATTCTGGGCACCAAGTATAATTCTAGGTTTTAAAGGAGCCAGCTGTTCTGCAGGGCTTAAATTTTATTCTCATTTCTAAAAAAATTATTTTTTAAATGAAAGTTTCACTTGAGTTCGTTTTCACCCACTTTACAGATGCCTTAAAATAATCTGGTGTTGAAAACAGTTCTCCTCTAACAGCTACCACCGTACCTTTGAGGTGAGGAAGCTGCTTCCTCAAGGGTAAAACCACACTCAGCACAAGCAAATGTTGAAAACCTGGCAAGACAAAGAGACAGAGAGAAATGTTTCCCTTCATTTGTTAACTACAGTGAAGAGAAATGTTTTGGGGTCAAAAATTCCTCAACATTCTCTTGGTAGATTGATGATTCACTACTCCTAAAAAAAGACAGAAATATGATGCAGGGTCTCTATATAATATAAGGTGGAATAGAATAAGATGGACTCACAAAAGATGTTTGCTCAAACTTTCAACTGCAATTCCTGTGGAGAAGGGGAGGAAGCTGTGTAACAGGAACCTTCGGGCTCAAGTATGGTAGCCTCGGAGCCAGCAGCTGCCTTCCGCCCTCAAATGTTGCCTCATTCCACAGATGGGTCAGGTGACGCCTGTGTACTCAGAGTTTGTGACATTTGTTGGTTACTTAGTGGTGCCTGGATGAAGAGTGCTTATAGGAATGTTGGTGATTGTTAGTTATTATTGTAATACTGTGGATAGATGATCTATTGGCTTGTAGCATAGCAGCTTACATAAATACCCTGCTTTGATGTCAGAAGCTCCCTAGCATCAGTGGTTAACATAATTTTGGCTGTCTCTTACAATCGGCTACGGTCATTATGGTACCTCCTCTAACATAACCCTAAAGAGTAGTTCACATATTTCTATGTGGGTTTAGTTACCAAAACATTAATCAACCAAGAATTTAAGGCACTGGTGTAACAGATTTAGTTGCTATTTCTAACATTCTAGGCATGTTAGGAAGGAGCTCTGTTGGTGTAATCAAGGTCAGCAGCTTGAGTCCCCTAGATGCTCCATCAGAGAAAGATGAGGCTTTCTGCTCCAGTAAACATTTATAGCATCTGAAACCCTATACAGGATTGCTATACTTGGAAACAACTCAGTTGCGTGTAGTAGCAGCAGCAGCAGACACATTAGGGGTTCCTGGTGTGATGCTGTAGAATAAGCACTGGACTCCTAACTGAAAGGTCAGCGGTTCAAACCCTAGACAGGGTTGCTATGAGTCAGAAATGACTCAACAACACTTAACAACAAAAAACATATGTTAGTGCATCTCTCTCACATCTTTATAGATAATCCCAGGGTAGAGAAGAAGATATTTTCCCCAAGATTTGGGTTTATAATGTCTGATATTGAAAAGCCCATCAAAGATTTTCGATGAATAAAGAAAATCTTCAGTTAGCCTGGAGTCCCTAGGTGGTGCAAACAGTTAAGTACTTGGCTGCAAATCACAAGGTTGGAAGTTTGAATCCACTCAGAGATAAGCCTGGTGAAAATCAGCCACTGAAAATCCTGTGGAGCACAGTTCTACTCAGACACACGTGGGGTCACCTTGAATTAAAACAGACTCTAGGGCAACTGGTTTTACTTAACTTAGGTGTAAAAATAAAAAGGAGGGGCAGAAATAGAGCACAGGGAAGTCTTGGGTTTATTTGATTTCTTGAGCCCACACTGAAGCCAGACACAGATACAAACACGCAGGCTGGGAGGGACAGGCAGACGAATTGACAAGTACCATAAAGGGCCACATGCACAATGATACACCAACTTAACAGAGTAGAGTTACAAAGGAGGGAAAAGTTTCTTTAGCTGGAGTGGAATGAGTTAGTCATACATCAGAGGGAGGGAGGGGCATGAATTTAGTCTTGAAAACTGCCAGAAGCCATGTTGGGAGCAAGAGTTCAGAGGTGAGAAGCAGACCTGCCTGTATGGGGATTAACAAGAAAACAGAATCCTCAGAAATGACTAAATCCAGTGACTCTAAAGCACAAACACACATATCTGCCCACATCTCATTAAAGGCCTCTTCAAGCACCAGCCCCTCCAGAAAGCCTCCTTCCTTTGAGTTTCTGGAGGAGTTTGACTCTGTGCCATCTATCTTGTATTGCCATCTTCGGTCGGTCCAGCCCCATTCCTTTTTACTCCACCCATTTTACCACTCCCCCTTCCCCCTGATGGCAGGTACTGTGTGCCTCTAGGGGATTGTGGTACCTTCAGCTTAATTGTTCCATAAACACTGCTGCTATTGTTGTTAAGTGTCATCGAGTCAGTTTCAACTCATAGTGATTCTGTATAAGGTTTCCAAGGAGCCACTAGTAGGTTTGAACTGGCAAGCTTGTGGATAGTAGTCCAGTGCTTATCCTATAGGGCCACACCAGGACTTTGTACTTGGTTTGGAATGACTCTCTCAGTTCGATTCACTGTAGTTTACCTACATAAACCACAAGTAAATAAATAAAATAAAAAAAAACCAAACACCCAAAACAACCAAAGAACCATGTTGTTGTTGTTAAGTGCTGTCGAGTCGGTTCCAACCCATAGCGACCCTGTATAGGGTTTCCGAGGCTGTAAATCTTTATGGGAGCAGAAAGCCTCATCTTTATTGCTATCAAATTAATTTCTACTCATAGTGACCCTGTAGGACAGAGATCTCCAAGACAGTAAATCTTTATGGAAGCAGATTCATGTTGACCCTATGTGTTACAGAGGAAAATTGTTGCATAAGGTTTTCAGAACAGAGTATCAGTTTTACACTCAACAAATCACACTCTTTGTTTCATCTCAATTTTTGGACTCCATGCAACCTCACTTATCCTACTTTCTTCCTGTGTTTCTTGTTTCCATTCCTCCTTCTTTCCCAATCCTGAGCTTTGTCCTTCAATAGTTTTGATTCTCAAACAGTTGACCATTCTATAGCATGCATACATTACTAATGTTTTTGTACCCCCTCTACACCTATGTATTGCTGAAATGAGTCATGGGGGTGAATTCAGTTCTAGACCTGAATTCAGTTCTATGACCAAGGGTCATAATGTCGGGGTTCCACGTGTCTCTATCTGACCAGTAAGCCTGGTCTTTTTTATGATTTTGAGTTTGAGTCCACATTCTCTCCCACTCTATCTTGTGGTGATGGTGGTTCTGTACCGTGGAGTCAGTTCAGACTTATAGAGATCCTGCAAAGGGTTTCCTAGGCTGTAAATCATTACAGCAGCAGAAAGTCTCATCTTTCTCCCACGGAACACCTGGTAGTTTCGAACTGCTGGCCTTGTAGTTAACAGCCTGACTCAGAACTACCAGAGGACCTTCTAATGTGATTCCTTTCAGAGCAGTTGGTAGTGATAGCCAGGTGCCATCTAGTTCTTCTGGTCTCAGCATCACGGAGGCTGGCATTCACTTGTTCCATTAGTCTATTGAACTAATGGATTCCAAGTGTCTTCAGTTTTCATCACTTTTCTTTCCTCCAGACAGGGAGCCACTCATGAGCTTATAAAACCCAGCAGCTACTGACTAAAGTGTTGTTTTTATTGTTGTTAAGTGCCATCGAGTCAGTTCCGACTTATAGAGACCCTATATATTGTCAGGAGGGAACAGTCGCTGGAGAAGGATGCATGCTGGGTAAGGTGGAGGGTCAGAGAAAAAGAGGAAGACCCCCAACGAGATGGATCAGCCAGGTGGCATCATTGATGGACTCAAGTGTGGCAGCGGTAGTGAGGTTGGCCCAGGATCGGACATTGTTTCGTTCTGCAGTGCATGGGGTCGCTATGAGTCGGTTCCGACTCGATGGCACCTGACAACAACAACAACGACATGTAGAGTTTCTGAGCAGCTGCTAGTGAGTTTGAACTGCAAACTGTGTGGTTCGCAGTCCAGTGCTAATCCTACAGCGCCACACCAGGAGTACCGCTCACTAAAGTTGTTGTTGTTAATGTGCCGTGGAGTTGGTTCTGATTCATAGTGACCTTGTACAGGGTTTCCAAGGCTGTAAATCTTTACGGGAGCAGAACGCCTCATCTTTCTCCCGCGCAACAGCTGGTAGTTTCAAACTGCTGACCTTGCGGTTCACAGCCCGATTTGTAACCACTACTCTGCCAGAACTCCTTAAGTAGGGTGTCGAATATTGGCTTTGTGGACTCTGTTTACGTAGGGTTTTCATGGTTGCGATCTTCCAGAAGCAGATTGGCAGGCCCTTCTTTGGAGTTGCCTCCGGGTGGATCCATCGCACTAGCCTTTGGGTTAATGTTTGTTGTTGTAAATTGCCGTGGAGTCGGTTCTGACTCATAGCGACCCTGTACAGGGTTTCCGCGGCTGTAAATCTTTACGGGAGCAGAAAGCCTCCTCTTTCTCCCGCGGAACAGCTGGTAGTTTCGAACCGCTGACCTTGCGGTTCGCAGCCCGATTCGTAACCACTACGATACCAGTTAGCCAGTGCTTAAATTGGCTACTGACAGAAACCTGGGTGGACACTTTTTTTTACCGTGTTTATGTATTTTTTTTACTTTGAAATTGAAAATTACAGAAAAAGTATAAAAAGTAACACTTGAAGCATTATATTCTTCACTCAGATTACCCAGTTATTGCCATTTTATCATATCTGCTTAATTCTCTCTATATAAACACATTAAAATTGTTGTTCCTGAACCATATAAGAAAAAGCTGCACACATGATGCTCTCTTACTCCTTTCCCCTTCATTGTGAGTTTCCTATAAACAAGGACATCCTTTTACACATCCTCATACATTATTCATCAAGGTTAGGACATTAACATTGATGAAATATTACCATAATATTCACAGAGCCTATTCAAACTTCATGTATTAGACCAACAATATCTTGTATATGTCTAGATTCATCATAGTTATCATTTCTCCTGTTTCCTTCACTCTGAAATAGTTCCAGTTTTGTCTTCTCTTTGAAGCTTGACATATTTTGCGAAGCACAGTTACTTGGTAGAGTGTCCTGCAATTTGTTTTTCTGCTATTTCCTCATGAGTTATGTGTCAGTAATAAGAACACTTCAAAAGTGATGTCTTCTCATTACATCATATCAGGAGGTACATGTTGTCTATTGGTCCAGTCACTGGATTCCTTACTGATTACGTTTGGTAAAGACGTATCTTATAGGTTCTTCCAGAGTCCTTCATATTTTGTGGGAAGATACCTCAAGACTTCAGAACTTTCTTTTCTCTTCCATTTATTCATTTAATTTGCAGCAGTATTGATTCCTGGGTTCCTATTTTACTCAGGGAATTAAAATTTAGTAACTTCTTTACTGTGATACTCAAATTGTCCCAGACTTGGCCAGTGGGAGCCTCTTTATGATAGCTCTTGTGGCTTTTTGATGTGTCCTCATCATTCTTTGAGCATTTCCTTACTTTCTAGTACCAAAATTGTCAGAGATTTTCCCTCCCCAAACTCAGGTAGTCATTTCTCTAAGGAGCCCTGGTTCCCTTAATTGGAGACTAGTATTTAGAAGCTAAGCCCAGCAAACTAAATGTGCTCTTTGCTTTTAAGAGATTTTTGCTTCTAGACTATTGCAGCAGATTAAACTAGAAATATACAAGGGGCATTTAAAAGTTTGTAGGAAACTTCTATCTTTTAATTCTACTTTTCCACATTTTGAAGCCCCTCATGTTAGGTATGTCTGTATCTGTGCATGTATACATTTATGTGCATATACATCTCTGTGTATAGACACACACACACACACACCATGAGCATGAGTAAAAAAAAGTATTGCTACAAAGTCACAGAAACTTTTATTAATCGAAAGTACCAAAATGTGAAGTATTGTTACCAGAGCTATCCTTCATCTAAAGTTTATATATTTCTGAAGGCAGTCCTTTCATCTCTCCAACTCCGCTCCAAAAATTCTTTGCTCTTCCATTTACATCAAAATGGCAGTTTTGGTATCCTCAGGGTTTAGATTTGAATCATGTTCCTTTGAATTTTTTTTTAGTTTTGGGAACAAGAAGAAATCTGAAGGACAAAATCATTACTGTTGGGTGGATGGGGTGAGGTTTCCAAAAAAAAATTCCTCAGTGCAACTTTTCCAGCCTTTTTTCACCAATGCAGTTTTCCATTTTCTTAACATTTATTTAGAATAAGTGTCAAGAAAAGTCCTCCCACTTTTGCCATGGCCAGCCTTTCTCCTGTCACAAAGACCTCTTGGCATTAGCTAAAATCTGTGAAGAAGAGTCTGAGTTCACTTTTCCTTGTGCCATATTATTTTCTTCTTTGCCATGTAGTGGCCCCTTTAAAATGTGGAATTATTTTTCTGTTTGATCCTCTCTGCCTCTCCAATTACTCACAGGGCAGTAAAAGGATTAACCAAATCCATTCAAAGATCATAGTGCTCCAGGCTTCTCCTAGGAAGAATGCATGGTAAATATTATACAGCTGAAAAACCAGAGCTGAAGCCAGCTGAGGTCAGCTGGTCAGGTCCCACATTTGGCAGATGGTTGGCTATTCTCATACATTCTCAGAGCCCCAACTTCCCTAGATACAAATCTTTACGTCCTTGGATTCCTCTAAGCCTTTCACCCATTCCATGTCAAATTGTAACCTTGGAGGCAGGGAGTTTGTTCTCTCTCATCCAGCCAAGACTTCTGTAGCTGCTGCATGGGTTCTTCCTTGACCAGTTTATGGTGGTGGTAGGCCTCCCCTACCTCTATTCCCACCCCAAAGTCCTTACTTTTCTGGACAGGGGAGGCAATCAATTTCTATGAGTTAAATCGCCTCAACTCATTTAAATGTTTCCTTACAGAATTTACAAACCCAGGTATTTATATCATACCACGTGTTTATCGAATGAAGTTAGCATCCAAATTTTTTGAAATTGCTTTCAGCCCTTTCACAATTTATATTTTTAGGGGAGAAAAGGATAATAATGAGACCCATGCTTTCACTCCAGAATGGACTTTGTTTCAGAGGAGCAAGGAACGCTGTCTTGGTAACCTGATACGTCACTGTGCATAAACTTTGTTTACAGCCAAGGCTGGAGTGAAGGAACAGATGGTAAGAAAATCGGATTTAAAGCAGGGACAGATGTGCCTGCATGACTTGCTCGGTAAATCTCAGGGCTTCTGGTTTGCAGGCAAGGATGATCGCTAACTTCCCTCTGCTGTCTTGTCTCAGTTTGCTGCTGCTTTCTACTGTTTGAGTGTTGTCTTTGAGGATTGTTAAGACGTCCCATTTGTGGATAGTTAGGACATCCCATTACCAGTGTTTATCTCATCCCTCCCACAGGGAATGTGTTTCCCAGGGACTTGTATGTTCCCTAACCTTTTATGGAAAGTAGTTTCTTCATCATCCATGTGATTGTGTATCTAAAATTTTCGAGAATATTTGAACTGCTAACCCTGCTTGTCTACAGAAGATGAGATTACAGTTCTGTGATCTTGGAAGTGTTTGCAGCGAGCATGTAGAACAAAAAAAATAAAGTCAAAATGTAAACATTTATGTTTAACACACTCATAAGTAGTTCTCCCCCTCCCTTCCCACCCCAAACACCCCATGCTTCATCATGCCTTTTTGGTGTCATCTGTAAAGACAAAAGAATTTTGAGATGTTGATCCCACAATATGTAAAATGGCTGTTATAAACTCAGATTTTAAAGTCACCGGTCTTACTTTTCCTTCTCTCCCAAAGGTAAGTGTAAGTTACACTTCAAGTAAGATTTACATTCACACCTTCACTAGGTGAGGGGGAAGAACACATACACTCTATCCCATGATGTGTGGCTGGACTGAGGCCCAGTTGTTAAATGCTGGGATCAAGTAAGAAATAGTTTTATTGCACAAGGACCCCATTTATAGCAATCCTAAATCCTTCATAGCCATGGCGCAAGTCACTTCCCTACAGAAGCATGCAACATGAAAAGAAACGCCACCCAGTCCTGCATGTTAGCAGTCTGTCACTCCTGAGCAACATCATGTTCTGTGAAGGTCACTCCTAATTTGTCCTGAGTGGAAGATGGAATTACTTAAGTAAAAATATAATATATTATAAAAACAGTTCCTTACATTACAGTCACAAGTTAAAACTCAAAGTGATTTACAAGACCGACTGCAGAGCACCACTGTTGTTGTTAACTGCCCACGAGTCAGTTCCGACTCATAGAGACCCTGTATAGGGTTTCTGAGGAGCATCTGGCAGGTTTGAACTGACGACCTTGTGATTCGCAGTCTAGTGCTGATCCTACAGCAGAACATAGAAATGGTTTAAATGACAACATTGGAACTGATTTGACCCCATCTTGTTTCCTGATGCACAGGACCAGGCATGCAAGGTCTTTGGGTATGAAAATGATTCTTTTGGATAGCACACTGTTACCTTCTTCAAATACACTCTCCAGGTATGCCTCACCAGCACCCTGGAGTACACTTGTGGCCAAGTTCTGGAACTCTGAAGTCCAGTGTGATCCCCTTCACTAGTCTCTGGAAAGGCAACTTTGGGATCATAAGACCAAAGAGTTACTGCTGCCATGCTGTGAAGTGCCTTCGAGTTGGTTCCTACCCATAGAAACCCAGAAACCCTGTGTGGGGTTTCTGAGGAGCAGCTGGTGAGCTTGAACCGCAGATCTTGCCGTTCAAATGACTTTGCAGTCCAGCGTATTAACCCATAGTGCCACACCAGGACTCCTGAATCTTTCCACAGTGCTTGAGTTCTGGCCTGTATCTGTATGGCTTCCTAACTCCACTGGGACAAAGACCAAGGTGGGTATGGGGCACCTTGGTAACAGATTTATCAGCCTTCTGTTTTAAGTGAATCATATTCTTTTATTTTCCTCCACGTGTGAGTCTGCCACCAACACTGATCCTCCACCTCCAATGTACTACAGTAACCAAGCCAAGAAAAATGATGCCACCAAGAAATCCCTATTCAATGTAATGCCTATTCACATGTGATTCCTGGGTAGGAGTAGGGTCAGGGGAGAGTGCAGTCCAAGGACAAGTCCAAGGATCCCACTTAAGTACCTTTAACTAAGTTTGTGATGCTTGGAGGTCACAATGGCTTTGAGAACAGCACGGTTCTTGAGTTCTTTGTTTCAGCAGGAATAGGCCAATATCTGCTACTTGAGCAATACCATCCTGACCTTGCAGGCCTTTTTTTAACATTATTTTTAATGTCACAAACAAGCAATATTTTTCTGAAGGTAATTTAAGAATGATTGCAGAAGTACATTGACAGAGAGCTGCCAGAAATTCAAGTCAGACTCAGAAGAGGATGTGGATTGACGAATATCACTGCTGAAGTCCAATGAATCTTGGTTGAAAACAGAGATTACCAGAAAGATGTTTAATTGTGCCTATTGACTATGTAAAGGCATTTGACTGTGTGGATCATAAAATACTATGGATACCATTGCAAAGAATGGGAAATCCAGAACACTTAACTAGATTCATGAGGAACCTCATTCAAACAGACAAAGGGATACTGAATGGTTTAAAATCAGGTAAAGTGTGCACCCGGGTTACATATTTTCACCATACATATTCAATCTGTATTCTGAGCAAATAATCTGAGAATTTGGACTAAATGAAGTACTTGGCAACAGGCATTAACAACCTACGATGTTTAGATGACACAGCCTTGATCGTTAAAAGCTAAGAGGATTTGAAGCACTTACTAATAAAGATCAAAACACTATGGATTACAACTCAGTATGAATTACAACTCAAACATTATCATGCTAAATGGAGAACACGTTGATGTTATCAAGGATTTCATTTTATCAATGCTCATGGAAGCAACAGTCAAGAAATCCAACAATGTATTGCATTGGACAAATCTGCTGCAAACGACCTCTTGCAAAAGAAAAGATGTCACTTTGAAGACTAAGATGTGCCTGACTCCCCATGGTATTTTCAGTCACCTTATATGAATGCTAAAACTAGACAGTGAGTAAAGAAGACTGAATAAGAGCGCATTCATTTGAATTACAGTTTTGGTGAAGGATATTGAATAAACTGTGGACTGCCAGAAGAACAAATATATCTGTTTTGGAAGAAGCATAGCTTGGATGATGTTTAGAAGCAAGGATGGTGAGATTTTGTGTCACATAAATTGGGCATATCAACAGGAGGGACCAGTCCCGGGAAAAGGATATCATAGTTGGTAAAGTGAAGGATTAGTGAAAAAGAGGAAGATCCTCAACAACATGGATTGCCTCAGTAGTTGCAACAATGGGCTCAAACATAGCAATGATTGTGAGGACAGCACAGGACTGGGCAGTGTTTCCTTTAGTTGTGCATCGTGTCCCTATGAATTGGAACCAACTCAATGGCACTTAACAAGATAGCCAATCCACTCCCAATGTAGGTACTCTAAGTTAATCTTCCTTTCCCTATCACATCAAGTCCAAGATCTAGAATTAGCACCACAAAGCACTCTCTCTACTGGGTGTTAGGCATGTGGTATGCATGAGGACATAAGAGTGAATAAAAAGGTTCCTGTTGTTATGTTTGTGTTGAAACATAGACCCAAAGTGGGAAGAGCACCCCAAATCATTCAATTTGGGGTGCTCTGTATCCCACGTCTGACCACCAGTCAGCCAGTCTTTGTATCCCATTTTCAGTAAAAGTCAATTCCATCATTAAGTCAGCCCTAAAACTTGGAGGGCATCCCTGGGTTAAATGGTTAATATGCTCAGCTGCCAACCAAAGGATTGGAGGTTCAAGTTCACCCAGAGGCACCTCAGAAGAAAAGCATGGCAGTCTACTTCCCAAAAGTTAGCCACTAAAAACCCTATGGAGCACAGTTTGAATTGGAGTTGACAGGAAACTGGTTTGGGTTAACATTTCCAAAATGGTGTCAAAATCTGGTCTCCTACTATGTCTATTCACAGGCTTTGGTGTTTCGTCCTCTGGAACCAGACAAAACAACTTACATTTGCTTCATGTGATTGATCTCCAACTCATTATACTTGTGCATTTATTATCTTTCATCCCTTTTCCCCATCAAGTGCGGGTTAGATCTCCTTTCCTGACTTTTAATTTTTCCCCAACAATTGCTTTACCTTTCTCTCAGTCTGAGTCTGGATATCTGACCTGCTTTGATTGAAATATTCTTTCTTCTTTATACTATTTCTTCCATTATTTCTCCCACTGAAATCCTGGAACTCAATGTTATGCCTGTATTGTTTCATCTTCTGTGTTTGTTTATTGCGCTAGTTCATTGCCACATTGGACAACTTGGAATTGGACAGATTGAGGTAGATTGTAGTATCAAGGAGGTGGCAAGTCTTCTTTGCCTTTTGGTGATATTTTCTCTTTGTTTGGGTCTACTATCTTTTAAAATTATTATCAGGAAGAATTATTTAAGAAACTGAGTTGCTAGGTACCATCCAGTTGGTGCCGATTCATAGCGACTCTGTATACAACAGACCAAAACACTGCCCAGTCCTTCGCCATCCTCACAGCTGTTGTTATGCTGATGCCTCTTGTGCCAATCCATGTCATTGGGGTCTTCCTTTGTTTTGCAGATCCCCCACGTTACCGAGCATGATGTCATTCTCCAGTGACTCCTGATAATATGTCCGAATGACATATTATGTCTCCATAATATGTCTGAATGACATAATATGTCTCCATAATATGTCTGAATGACATAATATGTCCTCAGTGACTCCTCCTGATAATATGCCCAAAGTATGAGAGATTAATTCTTGCCATCCTGGTTTCCAAGGAGCATTCTGACTCTATGTCTTCCAACACAGATTTGTTCTTCTGGCAGTCTGTGGTACTTTTAATATTCTTCTCCAACACCGTAGTTAAAATGCATCAGTTATTCTATGGTCTTTCTTATTCATTGTCCAACTTTCATATGTATATGTTGTTGTTAAATGCCATCGAGTCAGTTGTGACCCATAGCGACCCTGAACAGGGTTTTCGAGGCTGTAGATCTTAACGGGAGCAGAAAGCCTCATCTTTCTCCCACGGAGCAGCTGGTAGTTTCGAACTGCTGACCTTGAGGTTCGAAGCCCGATTCATAACCACTATGCTACCTTCATATGTATATAGGCTATTGAAAATACCACTGCTTGGGTCAGGTGCATGTTAGTCCTCAAACTGACATCTTTTCTTTTGAACACTAAAGTGGTCTTGTGCAGCAGATTTGCCTGTTGCGATATACTGTTTGATTTCTTGATTACTGCTTCCAGCTATTTTGATAGTGGATCCAAGCAAAATGAAGTCTTTGACAACTTCAATCTCCATTTATCGTGATGTTACTTATTAGTTCAGTGGTGAGGATTTTTTGTTGTTGTTTTGATTTTACATTGAGGTGCAACCCATGCTGAAGGCTGTGATCTTTGACCTTCATCAGTAAGTATTTAAAGTCCTCTTCGCTTTCAGGAAACAAGATTGTATCATCTCCACATTGCAGGTTGTTAATGAGTCTTCCTCTAGTCCTGATACTACATTCCCCCCCCCCCACACACACACACACATATGATCCAGTTTCACAGATTATTTGCTCAGCATACAGATGAATAACTGTGGTAAATGACTACAACTGTGGCTCACACCTTTCCTGATTTAAAACCACTCAGTGTCCATTTACTCTGTTTGAACAACTGCTTCTTAGTCTATGTACAGGATCCTCATGAGCATAATCAAGTGTTCTAGAATACCTGTTCTTCACAATGTTACCCATAGCTCAACATGATTCACATAATCGAAAGACTTTACAAGTCAATAAAGCATAAGTAAACAACTTTCTGGTATTCTCTACTTTCAGCCAAGATCCATCTGACATCAGCAATGATATCCCTAGTTCAACATCCTCATCTGAATTTGGCTTAAACCTCTGGCAGCTCCCTGTCAATGTACTATTGGATACATTTTTGAATTATCATTAGCAAAATTTTACTTGCAGGTATTACTGATATTGTCTGATGACTTCCACACTCCGTTGGGTCACTTCTCTTTGGAATGGGCACAAATATGGATCTCTTCCAGTCAGTTGGCCAGGTAGCTATCTTCCAAATTTCTTGGCATAGATGAGTGAATACCTCCAGTGTTGCATCAGTTTGTTGAAATATTTCAATTTGTATTCCACCAATTCCCAGAACTTTGTCCTTTGCCAGTGTCTTTAGTATACCTTGGACTTTTCCCTCCAATACCACTGACTCTTAATTATATGCAACTTCTTAAAATGGTTGAACACCGACCATTTCTTTTTGATACAGTGACTGTGCATTCCTTCTATCTTCTTTTGATGTTTTCTGCATCATTCACTCTTTCACCCATAAAATTCTTCAATATTACAAGCTGAGGCTTGAATTTTTTTCTTCAGTTCCCTCAGCTTGAGAAATATTGAGCGTGTTCTTCCCTTTTTGGTTTTCTAACTCCAGGTCTTTGGACATTTCATTATAATACTTGATTGAGCTGCCCTTTGAAATTTTCTGTTCAGTTCCTTTACCTCCTCATTTCTTCTGTTTGCTTTCCCATTTCTACCCTGGAAAGCAAGTTTCAGAGTCTCTTCTGACATCCACTTTAGTCTTTTCTTGTCTTCTTAATGATCTTTTGATTACTTCCTGTATGATGTTCTTGATGTCATCCCACAATTCTTCTGGTTGTTGGTCATTAGTGTCTAATTCATCAAATCTGTTCTTGAGACGATATCTAAATTCAGGTGGGATATATTTGATGTCATACTTTGGTTCTTGAGGAGTTGTTTTAATTTCCTTCAATTTCAGCATGTACTTGCGTATGAGCAATTCATGGTCTATTCCACAGTCTGTCCCTGGCCTTGTTTTGGCTGGTGATATGGAGTTTCCCCCCCGTTTCTTTACACAGATGTAGTCAATCTGATTTCTGTGTATTCAATTTGGGGAGGTCCATGTGTATAATCATCTTTTATGTTGTTTTAAAATTGTATTTGTAATGAGCAATTAATTAATGTTGTTGTTGTCAGGTGCCATCGAGTCGGAACCGACTCATAGCGACCCCATG
>NW_006408618.1:10733578-10740945 GCF_000296735.1 Chrysochloris asiatica
TCTGTCATGCAATCTCTAGCATTGTTTCAATCACCAAGGCCATATTTTCCAACTACTGAATTTTCCTCTCCATTTCCAACCTTCAAATTCCAAGCACCAGTAATTATCAATATATCTTTATTGCATATTTAATTAATTTCAGACTGAAGAAGTTGGGAGAATTCTTCAATTTCATTATCACTGACTTTAGTTGTTGGTGTGCAAATTTAGATAATAGTGGTATTAACTGGTCTTCTTTTAGGCATGTGGATATGATCCCATAACAGATAGCATTGTGTTTTAAGATAGATCTTGAAATGTTCTTTTTGATGAAGAATGCAATGAAGTTCCTCTTCAATTTGTCATTCCTGGCATAGTAAATCATATGATTGTCAGATTCAAATGGCCATTATCAATCAATTTTAGCTCATTAATGCCTAGGATATCGGTCTCTCTGTGTTCCATTTCATTTTTGACAACTTCCAACTTTCCTAGATTCATACTTCGTATATTCATTGCTCAGTTTATTAATGGCTATTTATAGCTATTTCTCCTCATTTTGAGCTGGGCCCCATCAGCAAAGGAAGGTCCCTAAAGCTTTATTCCATTTGCATCATCACAGTTAATTCTACTTTGAGGAGGCAGCTCTTCCCTAGAGATATTTTGAATGCTTTCCAAACTTCACTCTATTGGACAATATTGTGGTTCTCTTCATAACCATACCAGTGGAATAAATACCAGTGGAATTACTTATAGCATCACAGCAACACACAAGTCACCACAGTACAATAAGCTGACAGACGAGTGGTGGAAACTGGGATATGGAGTCCATATATGGTCATTATTTTGATCACTAAAATAAAATTTAATAAAGTATATTGACCAGGAAGCCCTTGTATAATTAAACAGTAAGCAGAGAACGAGTGAATGCATGAGTTAATGATTAATTGATTGTCTACAATTATTAGAATCAATTTTGTCTATTTTAACTTTATTTCTAATTTTATCAAGTAGGTAACCAAAATGGATGATTTTTCCAATTAGAATAGGTAAGTTCAGTCATTACTATTGCCAGTTTATGTATATTAAATAATTATATAATCCCATTATACTGTGCAGCATAATTAGCAACTATTTATGCTGTTGAATCCATGACCCAGTTTTCTGAAGACATCTGTTTTCCAGAGGTTTCTTTCTTTCTTTTTTTTACCCCCCAAACAGAGATTATAAAGGCACTGGTATGGTGCTTTGGGTTAATGCACTGAACTGCAAAGTTGGTTTGAACCGGTAGGTTGGCGGTTCAAGTTCACCAACTTCTCCTAGGAAACCCTATACAGGGTCACTATGGGTTGGAACCTACTCGATGGCACTTAACAACAACAACAACAATTCAAGTGACATTGCCAGATAAAGTACAGGCACCCAGTTAAATGTGAACTTCAGATAAACAACAAATTATTTTTTTTAGTATAAGCATGTTTCAAATATTGCATGTGATATACTTATACTGAAAATATTATTCACTATTTATCTGAAATTCAAATTTAACTAGATGTCCTGCTTTTTGTTGTTTGTTTTGCTAAATCTGGCAACACTAGGCCCAAGCTTTAATACCTAAAAGATCATTCTACACTAACTTTCCTCTTAACATTCTCCATCCCATTTACGTTTTCTCTTGGTCTCTCTTTTTTGTAGATAAAGGTCTAAGATTTCAGTTCTCCTTAGTGTAATGGCCTCATTTGAAGTCTAAATTGTTTTCAGATTCCGCCCCCCACCCTTGACAATATGCAACAGGTGTGTAGCCTTTGTTGCTTTCTTTTGTGAAATCAATGTACATAGGCTAAATTTCTGGGAAAATCAGCTTAAACAACCTCTGAACTGATGACTAATAGTTTAACAGTTGCAAACAGGTGAAACCAGTCTTCCTCTGTAAATGATGCAAACTCCAGGGCCAATCTAGGTGGAGATCTGTGACAACAAAACAGTTCTTTGTTGACAAGAAGTGAGTTTACTGACTCTTATCTCCTGTGATCTAAAGGTCTTGTATATTCAACATGTTCTTTCTACCTGATAACTGAATTCATTTTCTTTCTTTTTTTTTTTTTAATACCTTCATGACTCTATTTCCCATTTATCCTATAAACTCTTGAGTCCATCCACAAGGCCTCCAGAGGATAATCCCTGGATTGACTTCTCCAAGGACTCAGGACTATCCTATACATCAAAGGGCCCATGCCACTGGCCTGTGGAGTACAGAGCTGATGGTGTCATCTTCCCATCACCTCTCAGCCTGCAGGCAAACCACCACAACACTGTCATTAATGCTGTTGTGCTGGCTGTGTGAATGATTTATTTCCATTTTGTTTATAGGCCTGAGTAGGCAAACATGTCACATCTAAAACAACAGCAAGGGCAGGAGTGGGAGGAGGCAGAGGGGTGATACATTATTCTTGTTGAGATTAGGCTGCATCCGTGGCTATGATGAGATACTTTAAATTGTTAAGCAACTACTGTCAACATACTGGACAGTTTAACCCATCTCAGGGTGACTTTCCTCTCTGGAAATGATCCTCTATAAGATAAGCTGTCACCTATCTTAAGCAAAATAATACTAAAAATTGTCAGTGATGTGCTAATAAAGTAAGTCGGAGATATTCAAAATAAGTAATAGAGTCAATATTAAGATGCCCCTAAATTTCAGAGAACAAACTTGATATCCAGTGAGCCTTTAGTTCTCAAACATTTGTGTATATAAGAAGGTTCCACAGATTTTTCTAAATACTGATTTTTGAGTCCCATTCCCAGAGAGTATGTGTCAGCAGGCTACATAGTACCATGGTGAAGAGCATAAATTCAGAAGTCAGACTAATTTGCCATTTTACTGCCTATAGAACCTTCTCATGCCTCAATTTCCTCATCTCTAAACAGGGATAATGGTCCCTAGCACGTGGGTTGTTATGACGATGAAGAGCTACTATTAGTAAAGCATTTAGAAGATATTCAATATGTGTTAGCTATTAAAAATAAAAAATAAAAACCCCAGCAATTCAGGTGCTAGAGATGCTGGCAACCCTCAATTAAACACAGTATGTCCTCAGGCTAACTGTTGACTTAGTTTAGGTTTTCATAAATCAGTTCATCTCTCCATGAATGAGTTTATTGCCATCAAAATAAGTCTAAGAATTCTTAATTAACTCACAGATCCAGTCTTTGATGAAGGACATAATCACATCCCCCTCGCACACACTCAATGTTTGGCGGTATCCTTTGCTCTATGAGAAGGTTTAGAATGGCAAGAAATACATGATAAACAAAGAGTGTGCCAAGACTATAATCAGATACCATTGAGTTAATTCTGAATCGTGGCAACTCTGTGTGTGCCAGGGTAGAACTGTGTACATATGGTTCAATGCTTTGGACATCATGGCTTCATGGAACTGTTTAGTCAATTGGCCTAATACTGTTTTTAGAGTTCCTGGGGTCTTAAAAGCATGCTAGTGGCCATCTAAGATATAATTGGTGAAGACTCCAAAATGAGAAGGAACTGGGCTGCAAGTGTAACTGCTTTCATGAGCTCCTTACTTAACAGCCATACTTGTTGTTGTTGTTAAGTGCCGTTGAGTCGGTTCCGACCCATAGCGACCCTGTACAGGGTTTCCGAGGGTGTAAATCCTTACGGGAGTAGAAAGCCTCATCTTTCTCCCGCGGAACGGCTGGTAGTTTCGAACCGCTGACCTTAAGGTTCGCAGCCCGATTCGTAACAACTACGCTACCAGAGGGAATATAAATCATCACAGCTTTTAGCAATGGAATGTAGCAATACTTTGCATGGTACCTTGCTCTAAAGATGCATACACTGACCTTTTGAGAAATCATATTTATTCCAGATGGTGCTACTTGCATCGGTGGCATAAAATTGATTTACTGTGAGGAAAAAAAACACCAAAAAAGACTTGAACTGACCTAAATAAGTACAGAGAAACCCAAAGGAGCCACATTTTTTTCTATTAAAATCAAATACCTAATTAGAGGATAAAACCTGAATTCTACCTCCCTCCAAGATGAGAAAGGTATATTATGTAGCATCAAAGCATCATTTTAAAAAATGGTATAGCAGCCCCCTCTAAAATTGAAACTCAAAGAGAACACATGAGCAGTCATGTAAGCTTGCTGATGACCACATTGGTGTACTGGTTAGTGAAAGAGGGGGAAAGGCAGCAATGAAGAAATGGGCTGAGTTCAACCATGTTCCATAGACTCCCATAGACCTGGAGATGAGAGAGCAAAGAGGAAGGGTTGATTGGTCCAAAGTGTGGTGAAACCTGAGGACACCTGAGCCCATGGACAAGAACATAGCCACAGAGGGCTAGAGCTGAGAGTGAAGCATCCAGCTGATATGGAGTGAGAGGAGGCACACAAGAACACCCAAAGTTGCAGATAGTACCCACTTGACCTAGCCTCGATGGCTTGATAATCAGAACTCAATTAGAGGAAGATTAAAAAAAAACAAAAAAAGGGAACAATTTTTGATAAAGGAAATGAGGGTAAATTGCTACAATTTGATGAACTTGACCTACACTCACAGAAAGTAGTAACTCTAAATACCAACAGAGAGGGAAAGAGTCTTCACATTAAGTTTCAATGCTATCCCCTCTGTACACAAGGCAGATAGGGATGGGCAACTTAAACAATGGCTACCTAAAATGAGGGGGCAATAAAAGCACGAAATGACGAGCTTACAAGGTTTCAAGGGGGATTTTAGTTTAATAGTGTGGTGCGGGGAGAAAGAGTCGCCATGGAATAGTTTTCATCTTGTCTAGGTGGGTCTGGTTAAAAGAGATGGGGATAAGAATCTTATGATTCATCCCCACTGAATAGCCGTCATCTTGTCTAGATGAGTCTGGTGAAAGGATATGTGGATAACATTCATAAGATTCAATAGTGAATAACTGTTATCATGACTAATCGCGACTGTCACAATTGTAACGGTAGAAGTTTTGTAACAAAAAAAGGGGAATGGTTAACCTTGCAGTCCAGAAACAGAGGACCCTAGGACCATCCAGAGAGGAATACACAGATAGAATGCGGGACCTTATCCAGAGAAGCAGCAGCGCCAGAGATGGAGGCAGAGATGGGGGCATGGAGAGGGGGAGCGGCTGAGGACTCTAGATTCATCAACTAAGAAGAGAAGGACTAAGAGCTGGTGGTCAGGAGCAGACTTGCAGAATGTGCCCTTTGGAGATGTAATTTATTATATATGCCTGAGTGGATTTTTTTTGTTTGTGTGTTTTTTTAACAAAAGCTAAAGTGGATAAAGAGAAATACTTTTAACTGATGATATATGGAGGGGATTATAAACAATGTAATGAAACAAGTTATATGAATTGTTGAATGTGAAACTGATGATGTGCCCTGTAAACTTTCACTCAATCCACAATAAAAACCTTAAATTAAAAAAAAAGAATCTTATGATTCAATAGTAAGTAATTGTTATCATGACTAATTGTGACTGTCACAATTGTAAAGGTAGAAATTTTGTAACAAAAACAGGGGAGTTGTTAATCTTACTATCCAGAAACAAAGGACCCTAGGACCATCAAGGGAGAAGCACACTAGCGGAATGTGAGACCTTATCCAGAGAAGCAGTTATACCAGAGATGGAGGCAGAGATGGGGACATGGAGAGAGGGAGCAGCTGAGGACTCTAGATTCATGCAATGAGAGGGACTGAGAGCTGGTGGCCAGGAGGCAGTCTTGCAGAATGTGTCCTTTGGTGGTGTAAATTGTTAGATATGCCTGAGTGTTTTAAAAAAGAAAGAGCTAAAGTGAATGGAGAAATGCTGTTAACTGATAGTACATGGAGGAGATTATAATCATTGTAATGAAATAAGGTGTATGATTTGTTGAATGTAAAACTGATGATCTGTCCTGTAAACTTTCACTCAATACACACACACACACAAAAAAAAAAAACCTTAAAAAAAAAATGTATAGCATTTGTTTTACTCCCAAGTTTGTATTTGGGCCATTTATTGTGTAGGAAAAGTATCCCTCCATTATGCCTCCCCCTGTAGCATCTACCATGGTATCACCAGGTGTCCTGAGACCACGGAGCCTGTGCTACCCTCCTGTTAGTTTGGTCTCAATGTCTCTTTGCTGGGCCTGTTCTCCAGCACGGGAAGAGGGGAATTCAATCCAGTGGGAGGGAGCTCACTGTGAACCTCCCCCTCTCGGCTGAGTCTTGTATGTGTTGTAACTCGGTGAATCAATCCTTCCAGTGAAAGAAATACCATTATACCCATGTTACATATATAAAAACAAATTCATAGAGAACATTTTCCACGCAGTCTGTTTATTCTAGGTAAGAAGTATATTGACTCTTTTTTTTTTTTTCTGTTAATCACATTGTGGTTCCGATATTTATTACATTGACATTGTTACATTGAATACTAGGATAAATACACCCTTATTTCTTGTACATAAAACTGTAATGATAATGTTGAGTAGGATCAGACCCTGAGGATTTCACAGAAACATCAGGATTTCATCAGCCAGACAGTAGCTATCCAGAGTCCTTATGACCAGTGGTCTTCTCACAATGGCAAATGCCCTGAGCCAGAGTTTTAATCATGTATATGACAAAAACAATGCCACTAACATCCACTAATGCTAAAGACTGGGCATCACCTGACTTCAACCACATCTCCGCTGACCATGGGTTGCAACCTCCAGAAAAGGGAAATGTAATTCTTCTGCACTTCTGGCCTACAAACCCTCCCTCATCCACACGATCCTGGCTCCTTGGAAGATTTTTCTTTCTGCTAGTGAGACTGTAACTTAGGCCCCACAATACCGTCCATAGACTTCATGTTAATGCCTGGGTGTGTTAGGAGGAGAAGGAGGCAACCCCTCTCTGTTGGCACAAAGCCACAGCTGCTGGCCTGCTAGGGAATTCTGTTCTGGGGCTGACTAGTCCCTCATGCCTTCTGAACATTCTGTAGGACACTGTACGACATGGTGACAGTTTCCCAAATTCTTAGAACCCATATCTGAGAAAAGTCCTATGAAAGCCACCCCAGTGTTGTACAGAACAAATAGATGTCAATGAGCACAATGCTTAGTTTTGTTTTGTTTTTATTTTTTATTTGTTTTTAATTTTATTTTGTTGTTGTTGAGAAATATATAGCAATTCAACAGTTTTTACCTGTACAATTCCATAACACTGATTGCCTTCTTTGAGTTGTGCGTTCTCACCCTCCTTTTCTAAATTAATCCTCACCATTAACATAAGCTCAATGACCCCCTAAACTTCCTAGCTCATCTTTCAAGTTGCTGTTGTCCGTTTAATCCCATATAGTTGTTTTTTTTTTTAATTTAAGGTTTTTATTG
>NW_006408618.1:10741764-10743314 GCF_000296735.1 Chrysochloris asiatica
CAAGGTTGTGGATGGGACTCAGGATTCCACCTAAGGTCCTATACTCTGTGAAGGCTTTGTACAAGGCCTATTTCACTGGGCAAGTTGTAGAACCCCTTTGTGGTATTCCAATCAGTTATAGGCTGAAGATGGGTTTACAAGTTTTCTCTAATCATGCAGTATATTGACTCTTATTGTAGTTGGGGGCCATCAAGTTGATTCATAGTGACCCCACATGACAAAGTATTACTGTCCTACAGTTTTTTCTTGGTTGTAACCTTTATAAAAACAGAATGCTAGGTGTGTCTCCCCAGGAGCTGCTGCTGCTGGTGGTGGTTATGTGCTGTGGAGTTGATTCTGACTCACAGAGACCCTGCGTAGGGTTTCCGAGTCTGTAAATCTTTATGGGAACAGAAAGCCTCATCTTTCTCCCACGGAGCAGCTGGTCCACGGAGAAGCTGGTAGTTTTGAACTGCTGGCCTTGTGGTTAGCAGCCCAACTTGTAACCACTATGCTACCAGAGCTCCTTAAGGAGCTGCTGGATAGGTTCAAATATGCAACCTCTCTGTTAGTAGCTGAGCCCTCAACTGTTGTAGCACTAGGGCTCCTACTATTGATACTTGGGGTTCTGGAAATTTGCCTGTGAAACCCCGATGAATCACAGTGGTTCAACCTGCAACCAGTCATGGGGCTGGAACAGAACCAGTGTTTCATTCTGCTATACATGACGTCACCATGAATGAGGGTGCTAACTCAATGGCAACTAACAACCTTTGCCTGAGAGGACATTTCTACATATGTATTTGTATGTGTTGCAAATACACCCAAAAGCATACAGGGGGCAAAGTTCTGAAGACTCTTTACCATAACCAAACACCCTGAGGAACTGAATCACTGAATTTAGGAATTTAGGACCACTTTCAGGGGACATCTAGGTCAAGTGGCATAACATAGTCCACAAAGACAATGTTCTATATCCTATTATGGTGACTAGTGACTGGTCTCTTAAAAGCTTGCGATTGGTCATCTAAGTCCCAATGGAATGTGGAAATCATCAGACAATACCATTAATATTACATGTACATAAAATTTGGCTAAAGATAATTCTAAAACGGCTGCAATCATACATTGACAGAGAACTTCCAAAGGTTCAAGCCAGATTCAGAAGAGGACATGAAACTGGGATATCATTGCTGATGTCTGATGGATCTTGGTTGAAAGCAGAAAATACCAGAAAGATATTTACCTGTGCTTTATTGACTATGCAAAGGCTTTTTTTTTAATTTAAGGTTTCATTGTGGATTAAGTGAAAGTTTATAGGGCATATCATCAGTTTTACATTCAACAAATCATATTATACCTTGTTTCATTACATTGATTATAATCCCCTCCATGTACCATCAGTTAACAGTATTTCTCTCTAACCACTTTAGCTTTTTTTAAAAAAAAACACACACACACAAAAACCACTCAGGCATATATAATAATTTACATCTCCAAAGGGCACATTCTGCAAGTCGGCTCCCAGCCACCAGCTCTTAGTCCTTCTCTTCTTAGTCCTTGAATCTAGA
>NW_006408618.1:10746020-10750845 GCF_000296735.1 Chrysochloris asiatica
GCTTGGTCTCACCCAAGATGGCAGCTCCTGGAGCAGCTGAGCATCCCGGACTAGAAAGCAATGGATTTCTTTCTTCTGCCACAAATTCCCCAGCTGTAAGCCTTCCAACCTTCTAAATATTCCTTTATATGTGGTTCAGAGTTCTGGGACAATCCGCTGAGCCTGCTTGGTCAGGTATTCTGTGTCATTGTTGGTGGAGCTCTTCATTGCACTTGCACCTGATCCGCCATCTTGTTTGTTCCTCTGCAAAGGCTTTTGATTGTGTGGATCATGACAAGCTATGGACAACATCTCAGAAAATGGGTATTCCAGAACACTTAATTGTGCTCATGAGGAACTTGTACATGGACCAAAAGGCAGTTGTTCAAACAGAACAAAGGAACACCAGATGGTTAAAATTAGGAAAGGTGTCTGCCAGAGTTGTATTTTTTCACCATACTTACTCAATCTGTTTGCTGAGCAAATAATCTGAGTTGCTGGATTATATGAAGAAAAATGTGGCATCAGGATTGGAGGAAGACTCATTAACAACCTGCGATAATCAGATGATACAACCTTGCTTACTGAAAACGAAGATGACTTTAAATACTTAGTGATGAAAATCAAAGACCACAGCCTTCAGTGTGGGTTGCACCTCAATGTTATAAAAACAGAAATCCTCACCACTGCACCAATAAACAATATTCATATAAATGGAGAAAAGATTGAAGTTGTCAGAGACTTCATTTTGCTCAGATCAATCATCAACAGTCATGGAAGCATCAGTCAAGAAATCAAGCAACATGTTGAATAGGCAAATCTGCTGCACAAGGCCTCTTTAAAATGTTGAAGAGCAAAGATATCAATTTGAGGACTAAGGAGCACCTGATCCAAGCCATGGAATTTCCAATAACCTCATATGTATATGAAAGTTGGATAGTGTACCATAGAAGAATTTATGCATTTGAGTTATGATGTTGGAGCAGAATATTGAAAGTACCATGCATTGCCAAAAGAGCAAACAGATATGTGTTGGAAGAAATACAGCCAGAATGCTCCTTAGAAATCAGTAGGTCCAGACATCATCTCTTCTACTTCAGACATATTATCAGGAAGGAACAAATTCCTGGAGAAGGATAGCACATTTGGTAAAGTGATATACAAGAAAAAGAGGAAGATCCCCAATGAGATGGATTGGCACAGTGGCAGCAGCAGTGGGCTCAACGCTAGCAACAATTGTGAGGTTGTCACAGGACTGGGCAATATTTCATTCTCTTGTGTACAGGATTGCTAGGAGTTGGTACTTACTCAATGGCACCTAACAACAGGTCATCTAAGTTGCAGCTATTGATCCTCCCCTGATTGAGAAAAGAACAGTGAAGACAACCAAAGGCTCTAAGAAATTAGTAATTCTTTGTTGTTAAGTGCTGAGAAGTTGGTTCTGACTCATAGTGACTCTGTATAGGGTTTCCAAGGAGCAGCTGGTGTGTTTGAATCACTGACCTTGTGGTTCAAACTGACCTTGCAGTCCAGTGCTTTATCCCACAGCACTACACCAGAACTCCAGGAAATAACTATCCCATACAAATCAAAGTCTGCATTACCCTAAGAACAGAAGAACTAGATGGTGCCCAGCTACTGCTACCGACCACTAGGATCAGGATCACAATAGAAGTTCCCAGACAGAAAGGAAGAAAAACAAGAAGAAAATTCAAAACCATAAAAAAAGACGAAACTTAATGGTCTGCTAGAGACTGGTGGAGCTCCTGTCTATGGCTCTTAGATGCTCCTCAAGCCTGGAATTGAACCCACGCTGGGAGGCAGGGCGGGGATCAACTAGGTAGGCTTCTAAAGTGAACAATAGTACCAGGGAAGAATGCATTCCACAATTTAATCAGCCATGCACACCAAAAGAGCATTTTCTCAAAACAAAACTCAGAAGGCAGGAAAGAAGGACGAATGGCATTGGGGAGCCCAGGTAAAAGTGGAAAGAATGCTGTTACATTGAGGAGGATGCAACCAATGGCACAAACATAAATGTGTGTAAGCTATTAAATGAAAAACTAATTTGCTCTATAATCTTTCACCCAAATTACAATTAAAAGTGTTTTTTTTTTAAATGTCTGCCAGATATATACTCACAATGAGACATTATTCAGTCACATAGAGAAATGAAGTTCTGATACATACTACATGAATGAACCTTGCAAACATCATTCTGAGTGAAATTAGTCATTCACAAAAGGACAAATATTGCATGATCCTACTTATATGAAATATCTGGACTAGGTAGATGTGTTGAGACCAAAGTTTATTAGTGATTACCAGGGGTAATGAGAGTGTAAATGAGGAGTAATTACTTAAAGGGTACTGAATTTCTTTTGAGGATAGTGAAAAAAATTAGAAACTAGATAGTGATAGTGGTTGAACATCTACTGTTTGTATAAAAATGTCTGAATTAGCAAATATTTTGTCATGTAAATTTAACCACAATAAAAAATAAAGAAAATTTCTGTCTACTCATATAGAGGTGGATCCCTTGAAACCAAAATTGCTATATAACTTAGATATGGTTGTTGTTGTTGTTGTTAAGTACTGTGTAGTCAGTTCCAACTCATAGTGACCCTGTACAGGGTTTCCAAGGCTGCAAATCCTTACGAGCACAGAAAGCCTCATCTTTCTCCCACGGAACAGCTGGTAGTTTCGAACTGCTGACCTTGAGGTTAGCAGCCTGATTTGTAACCGCTATGCTACCAGAGCTCCTTGGTTGTTGTTGTTAGGTGCTATAAAATCAGTCCCAATTCATAGCGAGCCTATGTAAAACAGAATAAAACATTGCCTAGTCCTGCATCATCCTCCCAAATGTTGTTACTTTTGAGTCCATTGTTGCAGCCACTCTGTCAGTCCATGTTGTTGTAAGTCTGCCTCTATTTCATTGGCTTTCCATGTTCCAAGCATGATGCCCTTCTCCAGGAACTGGTCCCTCCTGACAACATGTCCAAAGTAAAGTCTTGCCATACTCGACACTAAGGAACGCTCTAACTGTGTTTTTCCAAGACAGATTTGTTTGTCCTTCTGGCCATCGATGGTACTTTTAATATTCTTTACCAATACTATAATCCAATGTATCAATTATTCTCCAGTCTTCCCTATTCATATGTGTATAAGGTGTCTGAAAATACCATGGCTTGGGTCAATTGCACTTTAGTCCTCTAAGTGACATCTTTGCTCTTAACCACTTTAAAGAGGTCTTTTGCAGCAAATTTGCTCAATGCAATAATACATATTTTGATTTCTTGATTACTTCTTCCATGACCGTTGATTGTGGGTTTTTGACAACTTCAGTCTTTTCTCCGTTTATCAAGATGTTGTCTATTACTCCAATTGTGAAGATTTTTGTTTTCTTTATATTGAGTTATAATCCATACTGAAGGTTGTATTCTTTTATCAGAAAGTGCTTCAAGTCCTCTTCAGCAAGCAAAGTTGTGCCATCTGAGTGTTGCAGGTTGTTAATAAATGTGCTTCCAACCCTGATGTCACATTCTTCTTCATATAGTTCAGCTTCTTGTATTATTTTATGAGCATACAGATTGAACAAATATAGTGAAAAGATATAGCCCTGATGCACACCTTTCCTGATTTTAACCATTTAATATCCCCTTGTTCTGGTCTAATAACTGCCTCTTAGCCTATGTACAGGATCCTCATGAGCACACTGAAGTGTTCTGGAATACCCATCCTTTGCAATAGTATCCTTTGTTTGTTATGATCTACACAGCTGAATGCCTTTGCATTGTCAATAAAACACAAGTAAACATCTTTCTGGTGCTTTATCTTCAACCAAGATCAATCTGACGTCAGCAATGGTATCACTTGTTCCACATCTTCTAAATCCAGCTTGAATTTTTGGCAGCTCCCTATAAATAAATGTACTGCTGGAATCCTTTTTCAATATCTTCAACAAACTTTAACTTGCATGTGATACTAATAAAATTGTTCAATAATTTCTGCATTCTGTTGGGTCACCTTTCTTTGGAATGGGCACAAGCATGGATCTCTCCCAATCAGTTAGCCAGGTCTTCCAAATTGCTGTAGGTGAGTGAGTGCTTCCAGCATTGCATCAGTTTATTGAAAGATTAAAATTGGCATTTCATCAATTCCTGGAGTCTTGTTTTTCTCCAATGCTTTCAATGCAGCTTGGACTTCTCCCTTCAGTGCCATTGGTGCTTAATCATATGCTATTTCTTGAAATGGCTGAATATCAACCAATTATTTTTGATACAGTATATTCCTTCCATCTTCATTTGATCCTTCCTGCATTTTACAATACTTTGTTCATAGAATCTTTCAGTATTGCAGGTGAAAGACTGAATTTTTTCTTCATTTCTTTCAGTTTGAAAAATGCTGAGAGTGATATTTTGGTTTTCTAACTCTAGGTTTTTCCATATTTTATTATAGTGCTTTTCTTTCTCTTCTCAAGCTGTACTTCGAAATTTAGTGCTCAGCTCTTTTACTTCATCATTTCTTCCATTCATTTTAACTACTGGGTGTACAACAGCAAGTTTCAGAATCTCTTCTGACTTACACGTTGATCTTTTTTTCCCTTGCTGCCTTCTTTTTTTCCTTTTAACTTTGTATTGTGAATTGAGTGAAGATTTATAGAATAGACCATGAGTTCCACATTCAACAAATCATACATTCATGTCATTACAATGATTGCACTGCACTCTATGTACCATCAGTTAACAAAATTTGCCTCTAGTCAATTTGTCCTCCTTCCCACACCCTTTTCACTTTGTAACATCATAGAATGTTTCATTTAGCAAGAAAATCTTTTCTTAACTTT
>NW_006408618.1:10751745-10753429 GCF_000296735.1 Chrysochloris asiatica
TGTGTTTCTAGAAATTTGTCCATTTCTTCTGGGTTTCCAAATTTTTTGGAATATAATTCTTCATAGTAATCTGTGATTATCCTTTTTATTACCATTGGTTCTGCCATGATGTTACCCATATCATTTCTTATTCAGGTTATTTATATCTTTTTCTCTTTTGTTAGATTTGCCAGTGATTTGTAAATTTTATTAATCCTTTCAAAGAATCAACTCCTTATCTTGTTGATTCTTTCTATTGTTTTTCTATTTCATTTACTTCTTTTCTAACCTTTATTGTTTCTTTTCTTCTGGTGGCGGTAGGCTTACTTTGCTACTGTTCTTTTACTTGTTGGAGATGTTTGATTAAGGTGTTGATTTTGGTTCTTTCTTCTTCTTGAATGTGTGCATTTGTTGCTATAAATTGCCCTCTGAGCACTACTTTTGCTGTGTCTCACAGTAGTTGATAAGCTATGTTTTCAGTCTCATTTGAATCAAGGTTTGGCTTTTTTTTATTATTATTATTATTTCATTTTTTATTTGATCTATTATCTAGTAACTTTTAAGCAGGGTTTTGTTCAATTTCCATGTATTTGATTTTTTTCCCCCTTGATCTTACTACTGTTGATTTCGAATTTTATAGTATTGTGATATGAAAGGATGCTTTATATATTTTGATGTTTTTGAACTTATTGAGGTTTACTTTGTGGCCCAACATTAGGTCTATTCTGGAGAATGCTCCATATGCACTGGAAAAGAATGTATGTTGTACTATTGTTAAGCTGAGTGCTCTGTAAATCTGAGGTCATCTTGCTTGTTGGTGTTGTTTAGTTCTTCTGTGTCTTTGTTACTTTTCTTTCTAGTTGCTCTATCCTTCATCAAAGAAGTGTATTAAAATCTCCTGGACTACAGGTCGATTTTGAACTGTAAAGTTGGCAGTTCAAGCTCACCAGCTGCTCCTCAGAAAACCTATTCAGGGTAACTATGAGTTGGAATCGTCTCAGTGGCACTTGAAAGCAGCAATAATTATTGTTGCATTGTTGTTGTTAAGTGCCATTGAGTCCATTCTGACCCATAGCGAACGTATATAAGGTTTCCAAGGAGCAGCTGATGAGCTTGAACCACCAACCTTGCAGTTCAGACAGCTTTGCAGTCTGGCTCATTAACCCACAGTGCCACACGAGGATTCCTAATTATTGTTCTAGAGTATTCGATTTTGTTCTTCAGTTCTATTAGAGTTTGATTTATGTATTTTGAAGCACTTTCATTGGGGACATGGATATTTATTATGGTTGTGTCTTCTTGTTCAATTGACCCCTTAATCATGATACAGTGTCCTTCTGTGTCTCTTAAACTGGTTTAAGCCTTAAAGTCTATTTTGTTAGAGATTAAAATAGCAACTTCTGCTCATTTTTGGTTGCTGTTAGCTTGATTTATTTTTTCCATCCTTTGATTTTTAGTCTGTTTTTGTCTTTGTGTGTAAGATATGTCTCTGGTAAACGCGTATTGATGGATCCTGCTTTCTTATCCATTCTGCTACTCTCTGCCTCTTGACTGGTGCATTTACTCCATTTACATTCAGTGTAATTATGATTAGGTATGTGTTGATGGCTATCATTTTGTTGTGTATTTTTCCCATAGTGCTGCTGGTTTCTTTGTTCCACATAATTTTATTCAGTGAGTTCATTTTTTTGTGGGTTTTCTTTCC
>NW_006408618.1:10754029-10755237 GCF_000296735.1 Chrysochloris asiatica
CTTAGTCTTATTGGTTCTCCTTTGTAGGTAACTTTTCATGTTTCCCAAGCAGCTCTCAGTATTCTTTCCTTGTCTTTGGTTTTAGATAGTTTGATTATGATATGTCTTGGTGATTTTCTTTAGGGATCTATCCTGTTTGGGGTTCTTTCAGCTTCTTGTATGCCTATCTTTTCAACTTTCATGATGATGAGGAAATTTTCTTCCAACAACTCTTCAAAATTTTTCTCTGTGCTTTTTATTGACTCTTTTTGTTATGGAATTCTGATCACCTGTAAGTTATTCTTCTTCATGGTGTCACACATAACTCTTAGCTTTCTTCCAAATTTTTCTTTTTTTTCTAATTGTACTTCTACCATACCAGTATTACACAGATGTATTCTCAAGTTCACTAATTTGAGCTTCCATTGCTTCATATCTACTTCTTGGCCTTTCAATGTATTACCATTTCTGAAATCTTAGTATTGATCTCTTGTTTCTAAATGCAGGTTTTATATTGTTTCAAAATTTGCATTTATTCTGTCTATTTGTACTTGCAGTGTTTTCTTGAATTCTTCTAAAGATTTTGTGTGTGTGTTCTCCTTGCTTTCCTCACTTTTTCTACCAATCCTAAGTACCTAAATACCATTCTTTTGAATTATTTTGCAGTTAGTTTCATTACCTTTTCTTCCCCAGAAACATTTTTTTAGATCTGCATCTTGGTCATTTGTTTGAGCCATTCTCTCTTGTTTCCTCATGTAAACTAAAATTTTGTATTGTCTCTGGGACATTATGGTGTTTTCATGTTTGTGTTTAATTGATGATTGTATGTTGGTGTGTTGTTAGATTTACCAGCTGTCTCCTGTGGGTGTGTTAAACAATGAAAGCATGTGCACTGTTCTCCATTCATGTACCTACATTTAGGGAGTTTGGCTGCTGTTGGCTGCTGTCTATCCTTGATCGAGTGATACAGAAACTGGTATTGGCTCTTTCTTGCCCAGTGGCTGAAGCAGCAGAGGGTATGATTGCAGCTGGGATATATAGACATGGTTGCTATCTCCTGTTGGGTGTGAAAGAGGAGAAACTCCCCACTCCCTGCTCCCCACCACACACCAGGAAGCAAAACATAATAAGCAAGCAATAAACCAACAATGAAAAGAGAAAACAATAATGGAGAAAAAGAATTAAAAACAGGCAGAGACTAGAAAAAAAGAATATAATAGCTAAAAAGA
>NW_006408618.1:10757212-10775119 GCF_000296735.1 Chrysochloris asiatica
GAGAAAACTCTGGGGGTGCTCCTGCAAGCAAAGGATCTCACAAGGTGTGTGGGGTGTGACATCGCAGTTCCTAGCTCTAGATGGGGTTTCTATCAGCTTCAGTGTTATCTATGTTCAGGGTATTCTGTCTAGAAGTAGTTCATGGAGGCGCTTGATGGAACTAGTTTCAATTTCTGTTAGGACTACAGGACAGCTAGTGGTAGGGTGACTGATTAAATGCTGGTCTGGTGGCTCTGTGGGTTCTATACATCCTAAGGTGAGCTCATCTAAATCTAGGCACCAAAATGGTGCACCAAATAGGTATAATCAGCTGCATTTTCACACTGACACGGCTCCCAACCACATGGCTCCAAAATCAGAGAGCAGAGGTTGCTTTGGGGATCGATGAGGGTGGAAACTGGCCGCACCTCTGGTCACCAGGGTAGTGTAGTGAAACAAAGGAATTGCACCTTTCCAGTCACTTTTGTAACTGCTATGCCTGACCACCTTCTGTTGCCAAAGCTGCTCACAAAGTTTCAAGATGGTCATGCCATGTCTGGCTGGCCATTCACCAGTCAGTCTCTCTCTCTCTCACTGACCCTGATCAGTTACTCCTCCCAGCAAGCACTCAATCCTCTTCTCTTTCTTCGGAAGATCAGAGTTCCAGCATTTTCATTATTTGGTCTCTTGTATTTTTGTTATAGAGGGTCAATGTAGTGCATCTGCCTAATCTGCCATTTTACCAATAGTTTCTTTCCTGCCTTTTAAATGATCTTTTGCTTGTCTTCACAGATATTTCAAGATCCCAGAAGCTACTCACCAAAGTTGGATGTAGAACATTGTCTTTATGGACTTCTTTTTCTTGTTAGATGCAGTTGAGTCAGTAGCAACTCATAGCAACCCTTTGCACACAGAATGCAACACTGCCTGGTCCTGCAGCAACCTCACAATCGTTGCTACACCTGAGCTCATTGCTGCTGCCACTGTGCCAATCCAACTCATTGGGAGTCTTCCTCTTTTTCTCTGACCCTGCACTTTACCAAACATGCTATCCTTCTCCAGGGACTGGTCCCTCCTGATAATATATCTGAAGTATGAGAGATCAAGTCTGGCCATCCTGAATTCCAAGGAACACTCTGGCTGCACTTCTTCCAACACAGATCTGTTGGTTCTTTTGGCCATCCATGGTGCTTCCACTATTCTCTCCAACACCATAACTCAAATGCGTCAATTATTCTGTGGTCTTCCTTATTCACTCTTCAACTTTCACATGCGTATGAAATTATTGAAAATACCATGGCTTGGGTCAGGTGCACTTAAGTCCTAAATTGACATCTTTGCTTTTCAGCACTTTAAAGAGATCTTCTGCAGTAGATTTGTCTAGTGCAATATGTCTTTTGATTTCTTGAATGCTGCTTCCAAGAATGTTGAATATTGATCCAAGCAAAATGAAGTCTTTGACAACGTCAATCTTTCCTCCATTTATATGAATGTTGTTTATTGGTTCAGTGGTGAAGATTTTTGTTTTCTTTACATTGAGATTTAACCCATACCAAAGGCTGTGGTCTTTGATCTCACCAGTAAGTATATTTTAAGGTGTCTTCACTTTCAGCAAGCAAGGTTGTATCATCTGCGTATTGAAGATTATTAATGAGTCTTCCTCCAATCCTGATGCCACATTTTTCTTCATATAATACAGCTGCTTGGAATTTGCTCAGCATGCAGATTGAATAACTATTGTGAAAGAATACACTCTGATTACACCTTTCCTAATTTTAAACCATTTGGTGTTCTCCTGTTCTGTTCAAACAACTGCCTCTTGGTCTTTGTACATGTTTCTCATGAATGCAATTAAGTGTTCCTGAATACTCATTTTCTGCAATATTGTCCATAGTTTGTAGACTATGATATGCCAGTTGACCATGTTGACCCCTGAGATTATGGTCCTGAGTTCCCAGGCCCAGCAACTCATTACCTTAAGATATTTGATAATATTTTCATCATTTTATGCACTGTAAAATCTACCACATTTATAGTTGTATTGACAGTAAGTACAAATACAAATGGAAGTATCCTCTTTCAAATTGTTATAAACATCCCAAAGAGAGGTGACCCAAAGAAATGCAGGAGTCATAAGACAATATCATTAATATCCCATGCAAATAAAAATTTGCTAAAGATAATTCAAAAATGGATGTAACAGTTCATTGTCAGAGAACTTCCAGAAGTTCAAGCCAGATTCAGAAGAGGACATGGAATAAGGGATATCATTGCTGACATCAGATGGATCTTGGCTGAAAGTAGAGAATACTAGAGCAATGTTTCCCTATGCTTTACTGACTATGCAAAGGATTTTGATTGTGTGGATCATGACAAGCTATGGATAGCATTACAGAGAATTAGTATTCCAAATTACTTAATGGTGCTCATGAGGAAACTGTACATAGACCAAGAGGCAGTTGTTTGAACAGAACAAGGGAACATCGAATGGTTTTTAATTAGGAAAGGTATGTACCAGAGTTGTGTTCTTTCACCATACTTATTCAATCTGCATGCTGAGCAAATAATCCAGGCAGCTGAATTATATGAAGAAAAACATGACATCAGGATTGGAGGAAGACTCATTAATAATCTATGATATGCAGATGATACAACCTTGTTTGCTCAAAGTGAAGACAACTTAAAATACTGATGAAGATCAAAGACCACAGCCTTCAATATGGGTTGCACCTAAATGTAAAGACTGGACCAATAAGCAACACTCATATAAAAGATTGAAGTTGTCAAAGACTTTATTTTATTTGGATCAGCTATCAGCACTCATGAAAGCAGCAGTCAGGAAATCAAAAGACATGTTGTATTAGACAAATCTGCTGCAGAAGACCTCTTTAAAATGTTGAAGAGCAAAGATGTCAGTTTGAGGACTGAGGTGCACCTGACCCAAGCCATGGTATTTTCAATAACCTCATATGCATGTGAAAGTTGGATAGTGAATACGGAAGACTGTAGAAGAATTGATGCATTTGAGCTATGATGTTGGAGGAGAATATTGGAAGTACTGTGGACTGCCAAAAGAACAAACCAATCTGTGTTGGAAGAAGTACAGCCAGAGTGCTCCTTGAAAGCCAGAATGGCCAGACTTCATCACTTTTACTTTGGACATATTATCAGGAGGGACCAGTCCCTGGTGAAGGATATCATATTAGGTAAACTGGAGGGTCAGAGAAAAGGAGGAAGACCCCCTATGAGATGGACTGGCAGAGTGGCAGCAACAGTGGGCTCAGACATAGCAACAATTGTGAGCTTGGTACAGGACCGGGCCATGATGTGTTTTGTTGTGCATAGGGTCATTATGAGTCCATATCAACTCACTAGCACCTAACAATAACAACAATACCCCCACTCTATGTCCCATATCCAATTAGTCTGTGTCTCTATCCATGAATCTACCCAAAGAACATTATTGTTCCAAAGTTGCATATATAATACTACTTAACACTCTTCCTTTAATCCTTGCATACTTCCTTGTATCTTCACCTGTCATCATCCAATTTCCTTCTTCTTATATACTGCCTTCCCTGTCACCTAAGTTAACATGTGTCTACCCTCTAGCGAGTGAATTACTTTCCCTTCCCTCGCACCCCTGGTAATCATCAAAAAATATTTCTTTTAGTTTGAAAATCTTTTCTTTTATAATAATGGTCTCATACAATTTTTGCCCTTCTGTGATTGATTTATTTCACTCAGCATAATATCCTCTAGGTTCATCCATGTTATGAGGTGTTTTGCAGAGATATCATTATTCTTCAACATTGCTTAGTATTCCATTGCGTATATGTACCAAAGTTTGTTTATCTAATCTTCCATTGATGGACATTTAGGCTGTATCCATCTTTTTGCTATCGAGATTAGTGCTGAGATGAACATCAGTCTCCACTAAGACATATTATAATCAACTTTTCAAAACCAAAGACAAGGGAAAGCAGATTGGGAAAAGCTAAAAGTTACCTACAAAGGAGAACTAATAAGGCTAAGCTCTGACTTCTCGGTAGAAATCATGCAAGCAAGAAGACAATGGGATGTCATACATAAAACTCTGAAAGAAAAAAGATTTGTAACCAAGAAGCATATACCCAGCAAAACTGTCCAACAAATATGCTAGAAAAACTAAGACACTTCCAAATAAACAGAAATTAAAAGAATTTGCAAAAACCAGATCAACCTTTCAAAAAAATACTAAAGGGAGTTATTTGGACAGAGAGCTAACAATAGACGACAATCTGAGACTAGCATGCATGGCAGCATCACCAGAACTCAGCCCTGATCTAGAAGTATGCAAAGTTAAACAGACCTACAAGACTAAAAATAGAAAACCAGAGACAGCAGCTTGCAACAACTAGAAAAACAAAAAAGTTAAAAGAGGGAATAATGTCATTATCAAATTTCCAAATGAAGAGGATATCTAGTAGTTACGTTCTAAGAAATAAATTAAATAAATACATAAAAACAAACCTAATTATAATCCTAAAACTAGTCTAAATCTTGCTTCTAGCCCAAACTCTGCCCCTAACACTAACCCTAGTCCTAACAAAAATAAATAAATAAAATAAAACAAACATGATATACAATGCCTTCTTACCATCTTTTCTAGCCTTTCCTGTTGTTGTTTTTTAAACACAAGTATCTGTTGGTGGTAGAATTCCTGGATGTTTTCCACAAGCCTACATACAAATGGTAATCGTCTCTTATTCTCATGTTATAGGATGTGGAGGGAGGTGCAGGAGGAAAGTGATGACTCAAAGGCATAATAGAAATAGAATTTGACAAAGCACATCTGGCCAAAAAGAAATCCTCTAGTCCTAATGACGCTTGAAAACTACAGTATTTTCCAGAATTACTTAACATCATCATTATAATATTACAATCAAGGAGTCATAAGAGATTTTATGTTCATTCATTCTTTCTTTCTTTAAACAAATGTTTGTTCAATGCTTAGCATGACTGGCATTGGGCTAGTTGCTTGTTTTGCAAACATGAACAGAGCAACGTCCTTGCTTTCAACTAGTGTTGTGGTTACGAATTGGGCTGCAAACCGCAAAGTCAGCAGTTCGAAAGTATCAGCTGTTCTACGGCAGAAAGATGAGGCTTTCTGCTCCCATAAGAATTTATAGCCTCAGAAATTTACAGCCTCAGCCTGTACAGGGTCGCTGAGATTTGGAACTGACTCCACGGCACAAAACCACCCCCACCACCACCGTCAAAGTAACTCAAACAATAGCCACATGGTTTCGTCAGTGTCAGGATAGCATGTCCAGGATGCTAAGGAGCATTGGAAAGGGCAGTCCCAAAGGCTCTATAGACCAGGAGACCTATAGCTGTAGCTCAAAAGAGGAGCAGGAGTTAGACACAAAGGGAGAAACAAAGGAAGAGTATTTGAGGCAGGAATGGAAGGCATTGAAATAGGAGAACACCTGAACAGTTTGGAGCCACAGCTATTGGTGTAACTAGATCAGAGGTTAGATTCATAGAAAATTAAGAATTGAGGCTCAAGAGGTGGCAGGGCAGGTTCAGAAAGAGTTTAGCTTCCAGAACTCAACATTACTCTGAAGGCAGTGGGAAGTCATTGAAGGATTTCCAACTAGGAATAAAAATATCAAGTTAAAAATTTTGGAAGATCATTCAGAAAGCAATGTGATGCACTAAACTCATGGGGGATGTATGAGGATATGAAACTAGAGGCAAGGAGACTCTTTAAAAACTACAGCAAAAAAAGCAGAAAAGAAACTACACAGTACCTAATCACATGCAAGTAAAATTTTACTTATGATAACTTAAAAATGGTTGCAGTAATACATCCACAGAGAGCTGCCAGAAATTCAAGACAGACTCAGAAAAGAACATGGAGGTAGTGATATTATTGCTGCTGTTAGATGAATCTTGGCTGAAAGTTGGGAATACAAGAAACATATTTGCTTATGCTTTATTGATTATTCGAAGGTATTCAACTGTATGGATTATAATAAACTATGGATAACATTGAAAAGAATGGGTATTCCAGAACACTTGATTGTGCTAATGAGGAAGATGTACATAGACCAAGATGCATCAGGGTTGTATCCTTTCACCATACTTATTCAATCTGTATCCTAAGCAAATAATATGAGAAACTGGATCATATGAAGAAGAATGCAGTATCAGGATTAGAGGAGTAATCATTAACAACATGCAATGTACTGATGATACAACCTTGCTTACTGGAAGCAAAGAGAACTTGAAGCATCATCTAGGGTTTCCAAGTTTGACCACTAACCTTGCAGTTCAAACCAACCCTGAGGTCGAGTGCTTATCCTATGGTGCCACACAGTAGCCTAACTATACATGGGAAAGGAAGTAAAAGCAATGAGGAAACAGAAGACAAGAGGAAGAGAGGACAAGATGGAGAAATTAGTTGTAGGAGCAGAAACAATTGAAAAAGCAGAGTAGTTTAGTAACCAGTGTAGAAAAGTTTTAGAAAAAGGAATAGAAACCAACTTCATTTCATAGAATCAAGATACCCAGTTGCTAGAACCTTGTTAAATCCTGAATTCCCTTTCATTTCCCTTGTTACATTCCAAATTTTATGAAGGGAAGTTTCAAAAGATTTCTTTTTCTCCATGATCTCTGCTCACTGCAGATAAAATTTCTCTTTTCTTTACTTTTCTATGCATTTTCTTTTTATTTTTAACTTACAGAAAAGTTGCTAGAATAATATAGCAACTCCCATATACCTTTTACTCAGATTCACCAAATTTTTAAAAATGTTTTATTGTGAATTATGTGATAGTTTACATGGGAGAACATCTGTCTTATATTCATTCTATCTTATATCGTCTCATTGACATGGTTACAATCCCCTCCATGCAGTCCTTCGCCCGTACCCCCCAGGTCTTCAGCTCTCCCTCTCTGGATCTAAAGTCTCCAGCTGCCCCATCGCTCCACGTCATCATCTCTGGCTCCATTTCAGGCATCACTGCTTCTCTGGGAAGGGTCCCGCTCTCTGCACTTCTCCCTTGATGGTCCTAGGGACCTCCACTCCTAGACTGAAAAGTTAATCACTCCCCTCCTTGCTATAAAACCTCTACCTTTACATTTCCAACCCTCACAATCAGTCCTGATAACAATTATTCACTATTGTATCACAAGAGACCCGTCTGCATTTCATTGCATCAGCTCTGCCTGGTCAGATTGAATACTACTCACTGGAGATTCTACCTTCCTCCAGGCCCTCTGGATCTAGGTTCCCTCTTGAAAGCTTGTAAGCCAGTCACTTCTTGCCTTTGTAGCTCCCCGGCCCCCATTTTGGGTAGCCAATGTCCAAGTTGCCCATCCCTGTCTACTCTGTGAGATTCACCAATTTTTAACGTTTCTTTTCTCCTTCTCTCTTTTTATTGAAATGTTGGTGAATAAAATGCAAAAGCACTGGACCATAGGGTTGGTTTGAACCACAAGGTCGGTGGTTCAAACTCACCAGTCGCTCCTTAGAAACCCTATACAGGGTTGCTATGAGTTGGAACTGATTCAATGACACTTAACAACGGCATACCCTCTACCTCTTCTTATTTCTGTATTCTTATTTAAAAGACTATGCTCTTACAAAACCATAGTGCAAGTATCAAATTCAGGAAACCTAACACTGATTTAATCTGAAAGTTCTCATACCAATTTTTTGAAATTTCCCAATAATGTCTTTTATAACATTTTCCCCCTCCAAAAAGGGTTTATTCCGGATTACATAATTCACATATAGCATTTGGTTATTATGTCTCCTTTGTAGGGGGACCAATCACTCTGGTTTGCTCAGATGCTTCTGATTTTAGCACTGAAAGTGCTGAGTCATCTTTGAAAACCCCTCAGTCCTAGGTAAACATGTGAAGGATTGGTCACCCTAACAAGGGTTTAGACTCCATTAATTTGGAGAGTTCTTCAGCCTTTCCTTGTCTTTTACAACATTGATATTTTTTTGACAATATTATTTTAGAGTACGTTCTTCAATTTGCTTTAGCCTAATATTTTCTCAGGTTATACATTCCTGGCTATAATTGTTGTTGTTGTTGTTGTTGTTAGGTGCCGTTGAGTTGGTACCAACTCATAGCGACCCTATGCACAACAGAACGAAACACTGCCCAGTCCTGGGCCAACCTCACAATCGTTGCTTGAGCCCATTGATGCTGCCACTTTGCCAACCCATCTCTCTGGGGGTCTTCCTCTTTTTCTCTGACCCTCCACCTTACGAAACATGATAACCTTCTCCAGAGACTGGTCCCTCCTGACAATATGTCCAAAGTATGAGAGATGAAGTTTGGCCATCTTGGCCTCCAAGGAGCACTCCGGCTGCACTTCTTCCAACACAGATCTATCTGTTGGTTCTTTTGGCAGTCCATGGCCCTTTCAATATTGTCCTTCAACATCATAACTCAAAAGCATCAATTCTTCTGTGTTCTTCCTTATTCACTGTCCAGCTTTCACAAACATATGAGGTTATTGAAAATACCATGGCTTGGGTCAGGCACACCTTAGTCCTCAAGCTGACATCTTTGCTCTTCAACACTTTAAAAAGGTCTTGTGCAGCAGATTTGCCCACTGCAATATGTCTTTTGATTTCTTGACTGTTGTTTCCATGATTGTTGATAGTTAATCCAAGAAGAATGAAGTCCTTGACAACTTTAATCTTTTCTCTGTTGATAAGTATGTTGTTTATTGGTCCAGTGGTAAGGATTTTTGTTTTCTTTACATTGAGATGCAATCCATGCTGAAGGCTGTGGTTTTTGAACTTCATCAGTAAATATTTTAAGTCCTCTTCGAAATATTTAGTCACTGAAACCTTATGAATAACAGAGAAACACTGGCTGTAATAACTATGTTGATAATGTATGTCTTTCCTAGAGAACACAATCAAAGAGTAGGTGCCCATCTGTCCTGCACAAGTAATGTTAATTTTGGTCACCTGGCAGGGTGTAATCTAGTCTCACTTCACTGCTCTGTATTTTCTATTTCTCCTCCTGGATTATTGGCACAGTGGCTGCAACAATGGACTCAAATATAGCAACTATTGTGAGGATGGTGCCCAATCAAGCAACCTTTTGTATATGGGATCATTATGAAACAGAACCGACCCAACAGCACTTAACAACAAATAAGTCAATAATTATTCCTTGCAACATAAAAGAACCTAACCAGAAGGTTAACATTATATAGGAAACACCTAGTAGCATCCTTGCCCTTGTTCAAAGAAAGAGTTTTCACATCCCATTTCCATAGCCATTGTAGAACACGATAAGTCACTTTATTCCTCATCCCTTCTCCTGGGTCACTTTAACTTTCTTGGAAGAGTTGATTTTTTAAATGCAAATATTTCTTTTGAAATATTTATGCTTCTTGTGACAAAAAACATACCCTTCTGTTTGAATTCTGTGCCTTAAAACTTATTCTCAAACTGCAGACTGTTTTGTGTGGGAAGCATAATATTTATGTGTAGCAGAGACTTTGGCCCTTTTAGTTAACAGACTCGACTGCCATGAGAGTTTGTTGTGTGCTTAGTAAATTATTAGTCCAAATAAATTCGCTTTCTTTATTAATTACCCAATGAACTTTCCAAATTCACTGGGAACATTCGATAGAGGTGGAACTTTGTGGGGAAGAGATAGGAAATGGTCAAAGTTCTCTGGGCTATTTGAAGCATTCAGGTGTTGGGACTAGCCTGTCCTGGAATCTAATCATAGCTCTCATCACCTGCTAGCATGCCACCTAGTCAGTTCTGACTCATAGCAACCCTGTTATAGGGTTTCCAAGGAGCAGCTGATAAGTTTGAACCACCAACCTTGTGGTTCAAACTGACCTTGTGGTCCAGTACTTTATCTCATAGTGCCACACCAGGACTCCAACATACCATATAGTCTCTTTATTTATAATGCATACTAGTTGTCTAGCTCTCTCTGGTAGAATGAAAAAAGTCCCACAAAGCCAAGAATCTTTGCCTGTTTTGTTCACAAACAATGGTGCCTGCCCTGCCACATGCATTCAATTAAGATATGGCAAATAAATGAATGAACTTGTTTTTGAAGTCACTAAAAAGCAGTCTTCTGATATGGGACAGATCTACATTGTTGCTGCATATGGAACAACATCAGTAGATCTGCTCAAATGGGAGACCAACTAAGACCAATTCCTTATCTCCAAAACCTCTGGAGGATCACTAGGTACGAATCTGCCACTTCCAAAACCCATTGACCCAAGTTTTGTTTAAGGTTTTCTGGAGACAAGTAGCCACATTGGGTTATAACCTTTCCCTCCACACTTCTCCACCTGTATTCTTGAACTGATTCTCACTGAAGATTTGAAGATGACAGCTTTAAAACTCCAAAATTTGAAAGGCAGAAAATATTAATTTGCATTTTCTGCCAATATACCTTGTCAGACATCTTTTGCTGAGTGCGTGGTGCTATGGTGATAAGAATTTACAAACTGTCCCCCTGGATAACATTATTTATATTTGCTGCTTCTCCTCTTCTCAATCAGTCCTGTACCCCCCAGTGGTAAACAGTCCATTCTTGACAGTGAGGAAGTCTAAAAAGCACAGGAGGCAGAATTACACCTTAGAGACGTTCTTTCAGATAGAATTAACGGGAATTTAACAACAACTACCAGGAATGGACTGCACTGGGAAGTTTTCCACTTTAGTGTTCACAAAACATTTCATGATCTGCAGAATGTGCAAACAGTTCCTGGCAAGAATACCAAAGCTACTTTTTCTTTGTTCTTCAGACTTTGTAGTTTGCTTTTCAAATATTAGAACATTTTTGTAAAAGTTGTGTTAATGACACAGTTAAAACACATCATGCCCTTTCTAGGTAAATCCTGGCCTGAAAAAGCCTCAGCCTCTACTTCTGACCCTTCTTTGAAGTTAAAAGAGAGACTTAAAGGGACACTAATTAATGTAAGACATATGTGTGTGTGTGTGAGTGTGTACATATATATATATTTGTGTGTCTATATACAATATAAGGAGTTCTGATAGTATAGTGGTTATGTGTCGGGCACCTAACCTTAAGGTCAGCAGTTCAAAACTGCCAGCTGTTCCACAGAAGAAAGATGAGACTTTCTGCTCCCATAAAGATTTGCAGCCTTGGAAACCCTATTCAGGGTCACTATGAGTTGGAACTGACTCCATGGCATACCACCACCACCATATAGAATATATACTTTATGTATATCTTATATTGTTGTCAGCTCTGACTTAAGGCATAAGTATATAATATATACATAAACTATGGGCTGCTAAAAGAACCAACAGATCTGTGTTGGAAGAAGTGCACCCAGAATGCTCCTTGGAGGCCAGGATGGCCAAACTTTGTCTCTCATACTTCGGACATATTGTCAGGAGGGAGCAGTCGCTGGAGGCTATCATGTTTGGTAAGGTGGAGGGTCAGAGAACAAGAAGAAAACCCCTAGTGAGACGGATTGGCAAAGTGGCAGCATCAATGGGCTCAAGTGTGGCAACAATAGTGAGATTAACCCAGGATTGGGCAATATTTTGTTCTGGTGTGCATAAGGTCGCAATGAGTCAGTACCGACTAGATGGCACCTAACAACAACAACAACGTATCAAAAGATGGTGGAATTTTCCATAAACTTTTTGAAGTTCCTTTGACTATTGTGGGAATATTCTAGTTCAGTGGTAGAATTCTTGCTTTCCAAGTGGGAGATCTGGGTTTGATTCCTAACCAGTGCATCTGACGTGCAGTCATAATACATTTATCAGTGAAGGCATGCATATTGCTATGATGCTGAACAGGGTTAGCAGAGCTTCCAGTGAATATAGACTAGGAGACTAGGAAGAAAGGCCTGGAATTCTACTTCCAAAATTTAGAATGAAAACCCTATGGATCAGAACAGTCGAACCACAGACCTGGATAGTGTTTCAGTCTGTTGTTCATGGGGTAGGGAGAAACTCAATGGCAGCAAATAACAAGAAGGTATATATTGAATATTCATTCTTATTTAAAGTATTTGATTGAATTTAACTCCTAAATCAATGAAGAATACCTAAGTTAGCTAAGGAAATACTAACAAAAGAGACTTTATAAAAGGCAGCATTCGTGAGTAATATCATTTATAAATTTTCTACTATCTTTTCAAATTTAGATTCTGGTGAAGATGCAACTAAGTCATTGGACATCTGCTTTATGCTATTTTAAATGCTTTCACTCATTTGATGCCATTTAACTTGCAGCCATATCTGCATCTATTTACATAGATTAGAAAACCCCTCTCCTCTTCCTGAGGCAAATTACTTGGTTCTCAAATAAGAAATTATTTTACTCACTCTGTGCTTTTTGTTGAATTATAGGGAAAGAAGAGCCTTTTTAGTTTTTAAAATATTACTACTTCTATGACACCCTACCCCCCACTCAACTGTCAGTAATATCACAAGAAGTAAAATTGTGCTGAAGATAACTCAAAAGTGGTTACCGCAGGACACCAATAGGGAGCTGCTAGGAACACAAGCCGGATTCAGAAGAAGATGTGGAACAAAGGGGTATCGTTCCTGATGTCAGATAGATCTTGGCTGAAAGCAGAAAATAACAGAGATGTTTACTTGTTCTTTATTGACTATGCAAAGGCATTCGACTGTGTACATCGTTAAAAAAAAACTATGGATAACATTGTAAAGAATGAGAATTCCAGAACAATGGTGCTCATGCAATCTGTACATAGATCAAGAGGCAGTCATTCGAGCAGCACAAAGGAATATTGCAGGGTTTAAAATCAGGAAAGGTGTATGTCAGGATTGTACCTTTCACGATACTTATTCAATCTGTATGCTGAGCACATAATCCGAGATGCTGATTTGTATGAAGAAAAATGCAGCATCAGATTGGAAGAAAAATCAGCAACAACCTGTGATATGCAGGTGATACAGCCTTGCTTCCTGAAAGTGAAGAAGACTTAAAATACTGATGAAGATCAAAGATTATTACTGTATGGATTACAAGTCAGTATAAAGAAAACAAAAATCCTCACAACTGGACCAATAAACAATATCATGATTAAGGGAGAAAAGATTGAAATTATTAAGGATTTCATTTTAGTTGGATCCACAATCAATACTCATGGAAGCAGCAGTCAAGAAATCAAATTATGTATTACAATAAGTAAATCAGCTGCAAAAGACCTCTTAAAAATATTGAAGAGCAGAAATGTCATTTTGAGGACTAAGGTGTGCCTGACCCAAGTCCTGGTATTTGCAGTGGCCTTGTATGCATGTGAAAGCTGGAATATGAATAAGAAGAACTGGAGAATTGATGTATTTGAATTATGTTGCTGGCAAAGAATACTGAAAGTACCATGGACTACCAGAGAATAAACCAATCAGTCTTGGAAGAAATACAGCCAGAATGCTACTTAGAAGTGGGGATAGTGAGACTTTGCCTCACATATCAGTCCCTGGAAAATGACATCATGACTGATAAAGTAGAAGACCCCAATGAGATGAACTGACACAGTGGTTTTACAACAATGGGTTCAAATGTGACAGCAATTGTGAAGCTGATGCAGAAACCAGGCACTGCTTTATTTTGTTGTACACAGGGTCATTAATGAGTCAGAGAGGACTTGATAGCATCTAGCAACAACAACAACAAACTTCTAGGACACAGACATGCTTTTCAGAATTCTGGCAAATAGAAAAAAACAAAAACAGTATGCTTTTGTTGTAAGATTACAAGGTTAATTCTATCAAATACCAAGCCAGTATGTTTTCTGACTTTATCAAAAGTATGCATGTTACTTAGAATGTTACTACTATATTTAGTTTTGTTTTGATTATGAGTTACAATAAAAATGCTAGGTTTGAGCTAAAACTGTCACGGAAGTGGGCAGAAAAGTTACAGAGAGCTAGGATGAGAATTATAGACAGGGAAGAAGAAACACGGAATCACCAACTTTCCTCTTCAGTCGTTACAAGCTCAAGGCACCTTTGCCAACTCTAATTTTTGGTTGAAAAAAAATGTCAATAAATCCAATAACTCTATCATTCCAGAGCATAACCTTGATTAATGTTAACAGTTTTCATTCTAGGCCAGACATATTAGCAGAAAATATTTAGAATAAAGCTAACCTTTGAGAAGGGTTATAAGATGCTGTAAGATAAACACTGCTGACCTCAAGGTTGGCAGTTCAAACCCACCAATTACTCCTCGGAAACCTTATATAGTGTCACTATGAATTGGAATCAACTTGATGGCACTTAACAATATAGTAAAGTACACACATCAGTCTACTATGTGGCTTATTCAATAATACAACCCCAGTCAAAAATGTTCTATATTCTCCCATGTAAATGATTGCATATATGTAAGGATTATTATATTGTTGCAGGTCTCACACCAGGAACCTCAATAAAGAACTGATAAATTGTAGAAGTAACCAATCAGGGCCTCTGAAAGTATAGATGAATAGATACGTTTTAGAAGAAGATAGATGATCCTACATATAGGGGCTGTAAGAAATACAAATTTATCAGAGAATCTGTAATCTGAAACATGAAAACCTGAATTTCTAACACTTACTAATTGTATGACTTTGAGGAAGTTAATTTTCACTTTGCAAAACAGTGATAGAAATCTTACTTACCTCCAAGAAGTGTTATGGCATTTTAAGAATGACATATAATAAGGAAAAACATGTTTTAAGAAAAAACAGAGATAAATGTTGTTGTTGTTAAGTATCATTGAATCGGTTTGATTCACAGCAACCCTGTATAGAGTTTCCAAGGAGCAGCTTGTTGTTACGTGCTGTGGAGTTGGTTCCGACTCATAGCGACCCTGTACAGGGTTTCCGAGGCTGCAAATCTTTAGGGGAGCAGAAAGCCTCATCTTTCTCCCGCGGAGCAGCTGGTAGTTTCGAACTGCTGACCTTGCGGTTCTCAGCCCGATTCGTAACCACTAAGCTACCAAAGCTCCTTAAGGAGCAGCTGGTGGGTGTGAATTGCTGACCTTGTGGTTTGCAGTCCAGTGTGGACCCTACAGTGCCACACCAGGAGTCCTGAGAGATCAATTAGTTATGATAATATATGTTTTTGGTATAATTCCAATTTTAGTGTTGTTGTTTTTTTTGTTTTGTTTTTATTGTGAAGTAAGTGATAGCTTAAATGGGAGAACATCTGTTTTAAACTCATCATTTCATCGCAGTGATCATAGTCCCCTCCGTGCATCATAGTATTTGCTTCTATTCCCTTTTATGGGGGGTGAGGATGGGAGGAATATACACAAAAACATTCATACATACTTATTTAAACAACCAAAGGGCACATTCTGCAAGCCTGCCTTTTGGTCGCCAGCACACAACCTTTTTCTTTCCATGAGTTTGTTTTAATTTAAAAAGTTAGTTTGTAAATGCTTATTTCAAAAAATCAGAAAATTGTAATCATTGCAGTGAAACGATGAGTGTAAAATTGATGTTCTCCCATGTAAACTATCACTCAATTCAAAATAAATACTTAGAAGAAAAAATAAATAAATAAATAAAGTAGTTGTTAAAAGAAATAAAAGATAAATTATCCAGAGTCTCACTATTTTTATTTGCTCCCTTGTCACTCTTCCAGGGAAACTCTTCTAGATATTTTGTTTAAAATTGCAACCGTCTACCCACGTACACATATGGAGTCCTGGTGTAGCGCTGTGAGTTAATGCTCTACACTGCTAAGCCATTTGAATTGCAAGGTCGGTGGTTCAAGCTCACTACTCACTCCTCGAAAACCCTATACAGGGTCGCTATGGGTCAGAACCGACTGGAATGCACTTAACAACAACAACAACCCACGTATATAGGAGTCCTGGTGTGGTGCTGTGGGTTAATGCGCTAGACTGCAAAGCCGTTTGAACCAAAAGGTCGGCGGTTCAAGCTCACTAGTTGCTCCTCGGAAACCCTATACAGGGTCGCTATGGGTCAGAATCAATTCGACAGCACTTAACAACAACCCACATATAAACACCAGCAGTCTGTATGTATAGCGCTTAGGCACATGTGACACAATATTTTATTAATTGATTTGTTTGTTGCCTATATCCCTCCACAGAAATTTGAGTTTCAGAAGGTCAAGGGCTTACGCCATTTTGTTCACTCTTGTCTCACCAATGCCTACACGTTGTCAGCCTTCAGTAAATATTTGTTGAATGAATCAATGAGTCCAAACACTGTACTGCTGACATGTAGATCTATTTCTTCTAAGGTTTTTAAACTTAAACTGCAGTGAGTTTATTTGCTTTTTTAACATAAATTTTGAGAAATACCATTTTGAATGCCAGGCACAATGCTAACGATTTCACACACTTTATTTATGTCTCAGTAACTGTGAGTGTTCTGATTTTCAGATGAGAAAACTAATGGTCCATTAGATATTTAGCAAAATGCATCCAAGGTCGCACTCCTAGTAAACAAAACTAGATTGAAAACCAAGTGTAATTTTACGGCATCATTGTCCTCAATTGCTGTTGTTACTAAGTGCTAAGCAACCCTGAGTATGGTTTCCGACTAGCGGCTGGTGAGTTTGACTTGCCGACCTTGCCGTTTAAACCAACCTTATGGTTGAGTGTTTATCCTACTGTCTCACTAGGACTCCATTGTCCGTTGCACAAAATGTGATCACATGAGGAAATCCACAGACTATAAAGTTACATGGAAAAGGCAGAATACCCATAAATGTAAGATAAGCACTCGACCACAAGATTGGTTTGAACCTCAGAGTTGGTGCTTAAAACTCACCAGCCGCTCCTTGGAAACTTATACAGAGATACTGTATGAGTTGGAACCAACTTGACAGCATTTAATAACAACAACAATCGAGGACAGTTGTATACTTATCCATATTCTGCCTTTTCCATGTAGCTTTATATTCTGTGTATTTCCTCATATGATCACATTTTGTGTGATGCTGTAGGATAAGCAGTGTACTGCTAACTGCAAGGTTGGCGGTTCAAACCCACCAGCCACTCCTTGAAAACTCTATACAGTGTTGCTAAGAGTTGGACACTATTTGACAGCACTTAACAACAACATTTGGAAGACAAAAGTTAACTGTATAAATGTGAACTGTACCAGCGAGAGCAATAACACCAGGAGACTTCAGAAAGATCATGGAAAAATGATATTAAAAGATAATGGATTTTTTCTCACAAACTTTTTGAAGTTCCTTTATACATGTTGACTGAAGGTGTTAAATATCTGTCATTTAAGGGTGTGACTATGAGCGTTCCTTAAAAATCATACTTAGTCTAACTTCTGTGCTTTTGACTAGAAACTCCTCCCTGCTCTTGTCTCTTTACTCATATTTATATTAGTCTAGCTGCTAGGAATCAACCTAGCTGATGAAGCCTTTGTTTTTCAGGAGGTTATTTATGAGTGGTCATTGGGGTGGCTCACAGGCGAAATTGAGCAGTTAAGCCTAGGTCTGTGATTTCCAAGACCTCCCTCTATTTCCTGTCTTTGAATCTCTGCCTGTTGGCTTCATCCTTCAGACCAGTTTTCTCTGTGGGAGTAGTAATCATGACTTTGTAGGACTCACATCCTTACAGTTATCTGACTAAACAAAAAATGGATATTTTTCTCCAACTCACATTTTAAAACACTGAGGGGTGGGTAATGAGAGAGACACTGATTGACCTGGTGACTCTGGGTGGGAGACCATTGTGCTCTGGGGAACTAAGAACGGTGAATGTTCAGCTTGACTACCTGCCTTTACCACTGAAGCTCTTCATGATAAGTAGCCCCCACTTGATTGAGGAGCCTTGGTAGGGCATTGTAGGATCAGTGTTATTGTTAGGTGCCATCGAGTTGTTACTGACGCATAGCAGCATTATGCACAGCAGAAAAAAAACACTGCCCAATCCTGGG
>NW_006408618.1:10775479-10777109 GCF_000296735.1 Chrysochloris asiatica
TGAGGTTATTGAAAATACCATGGCTTGGGTCAGGTGCACCTTAGTCCTCAAGCTGACATCTTTGCTCTTCAACACTTTAAAAGGGTCTTGTGCAGCAGATTTGGTTTGATTCCTTGACTGCTGATTCTGTGAGTGTTGATAGTTAATCCAAGAAGAATGAAGTCCTTGACACTTTCAATCTTTTCTCCGTTGTTAAGAATGTTGTTTATTGGTCCAGTGGTGAGGATTTTTGTTTTCTTGACATTAAGATGTAAACCATACCGAAGGCTGTGCTCTTTAATCTTCATCAGTAAATATTTTAACTCTTCTTTACTTTCAGCAAGCAAGGTTGTATCATCTGCATATCGCAGGTTGTTAATGAGTCTTTCTCCAATCCTGATGCCACGTTTTTCTTCATAGAACCCAGCTTCTCGGATTATTTGCTCAGCATACAGGTTGAATAAGTAGGGTAAAAGAATACAACCTCGTCACACACTTTTCTTAATTTTAAACCATTCAGTGTTCCCATGTTCTATTTGAACAACTGCCTCTTGGTTTATGTACAGATTCCTCATGAGCATAATTAAGTGTTATGGAATACTCATACTTCACAATGTTGTCCATAGCTTGTCATGATCCACAAAATCAAAAGCCTTTGTGTAGTCATTAAAGCACAGGTAAACATCTTTCTGATCTTCTCTGCTTTCAGCCAAGATCCATTGGACATCAGCAATGATGTTCCTCATTAACGGACTCTTCTGAATCTGGCTTTAACCTCTGGATGTTCTCTGCCAATGTATGCTTGCAGCTGTTTCTGTATTACCTTTAGTAAAACTTTACTTGCATGGGCTATCAAAGATATTATCCAATAATTTCCACATTCCGTTGGGTCACCTCTCTTTGGAATGGGCACAAATAAGGATCTCTTCCAATCAGTTGGCCAGATAGTTGTCTTCCAAATTTCTTGACAGAGATGAGTGAGTGCCTCCTGTGCTGCCTCACTTTCTTGAAAGATTTCAATTTTTATTCCATCAATTCCTGGTGACTTATTCTTTGCCAATTCCTCAATGTACCTTGGCCTTCTTTCTTCAGTATCATTGGCTCTCAATCATATGCTACCTCTTGAAGTGGTTGAATATCAACCATTTCCTTTTGGTGCAGTGACACTGTGTATTCCTTCCATCTACCTTTGATGCTTTCTGCCTCATTCAATAATTTGCCCAGAGAATCCTTTAATAAGGAAAGTCAAGGCTTGAATTTTTCTTCAGTTCCCCCAGCTTGAGAAATGCTGAGTGTGTTCTTCATTTTTCGTTTTCTGATTCCAGATCATTGCACATTTTGTTGTAATAGTTGGCTTTGTTTTCTAAAGCTGATCTTTGAAATTTTCTGTTAAGCTCTTGGACCTCCTCATTTCTTTCATTTGCTTCAGCATCTCTATGCTGGAGAGCAAGTTTCAGTGTCTCTTCTGACATCCATTTTGACCTTTTCTGTCTTTCTTGTCTTCGTAATGACGTTTTGCTTTCTACCTGTATGATGTTCTTAATGTCATTCCACAACTTTTCTGGTCTTCAGTCTTTACTGTTTAATGTATCAAGTCTGTTCTTCAGATGATCTCTAAATTCAGGTGGGATATATTCAAGGTCATATTTTG
>NW_006408618.1:10778451-10779387 GCF_000296735.1 Chrysochloris asiatica
ACCTATGGATGCAGTAGCTCAAAAGAGAGAACAAATGTTTACAGTGAGGATCATTCCTACCCCCTCCATACAGAGTAGACAGGGATGGGCAACTTGGACATTGTCTACACAAAATGGGGTCAGGGGGATAAAAAGGCAAGAAGTGAATGGCTTACAAGCTTTCAAGAGGGAGCCTAGATCCAGAGGGTGTGGAGGAAGGTAGAATCTCCGCTGAGTAGTATGCAATCTGTCTGGATGGGGCTGATGAAAGGAGATGCGGATAGATCTCTTGTGATACAATAGTGAATAACTGTTATCAGGACTGACTCTGAGGGTTGGAAATGTAAAGGTAGACATTTTGTAGCAAAAGGAGGGGAGTAATTAACTTTTCAGTCTAGGAGTGGAGCTCCCTGGGATCATCAAGGGAAAAGAGTGGAGAGCGGGACCTTACCCAGAGAAGCAGTGATGCCAGAGATGGAGGCAGAGACGATGACGTGGAGAGATGGAGTGGCTGGAAACTTTATACCGAGAGAGGGAGAGGTGCTGTGTGCTGATGACCAAGGGACAGGCTTGTAGGGTATACCCTCTGGTTGTTTGATGATGCATGGAGGGGATTGTAACCATGGCAATGAAATGACATATGATAGGATGAATGTAAAGCTAATGTTCTCCCATATAAGCTATCACATAATTCACAATAAAACATTTTTTTTTTAAATTCAAGCCTCGACTTACAATAATGAAGAATGCTATGGACAAAATATTGAATGATGAAGAAAGCATCAAAAGAAAATGAAAGGAATACATACAGTCACTGTACCAAAAAGAATGGTCTATGTTTAACCATTTCATGTGGTAGCATATGATTAAGAGCCAATGGTAGAGCTCGGCATTTGGGATGTTAGTTCACTGATGCTCTGCCAGCAATAAAGCCTCTTCTTCTAAAAAAAAAAAAAA
>NW_006408618.1:10779487-10783054 GCF_000296735.1 Chrysochloris asiatica
CAATATTCAGAAGTAGTTTGTCACTCCTTCTTCCTAGTCTGTCTTCGTCTGGAAGCTCATCAGAAACCTGTCCACCATGAGTGACTCTGCTGGTATTTAAAATACTAGTGGCATAGCTTTCAGAATCACAGCAACTCAAAGCCACCACAGTACTACAAACTGACAGACGTGTGGCTGGTAGGATTTGTGCTCTACTGCTAACCTCAAAGTTGGTGCTTCAAACCCATCAGTTGCTCCACAGACATCCTATTCAGGGTCGCTATGAGTTGGAACTGACTCAACAGCATTTAACAACAACACATGATTTTAAAGATGATTTCCTAGGGCTGGCGGAAGTTGTTCTAGACAGAGAAAACATGAATATCCTAATAGAGGACCAGCTCAAACCCTGCTTCCTTTCTTGACCATTTCAAGGCCACCTTCATTCATTCTGAACAAAGATTCTCTGCCATTTAGTAGGCATTGCTAGGAGTCATTTAGTCAGTCAACAATTGCTATTTCTAAGTCTTCTATACCAGGTGCATGTCAATTTGCTGGGGATACCACAGTGAGGATGACAGATAAGGTCTCTGCCTTCTCAGAACTTATATCCCAAGGGCAGCCAATACAATAAAGGAAACCATCCTAGATTGAAGAAGGTACCATCACAAGAACAATAGAGGCAGAGAAAGGATAGGGAAGGATGTCTGCTTACATAGGGAGAAGGGGAGCCTCTCTAAAGAGCTGATAATAAAAATGACCAAATCTACTATTTGCTAAATTGAAAGGGAATAGAAATTTCTGGATAAGTGTAAAAATAAAGGAATTAAAAAAAAAAATTTTTTTTTTAAATGAGGCCTTAAAGGAGGTCATACTCCCTTATGAGTTTCAGAGGGGAAAAAAGTATAATTTAACAGTCATTAAGAAAAAATGTGTGGCCATAGGAACTGCGAAGTTCACAAGGCTTCAGTACACATTTAAAAACAAGCCTAAGAAATAACAATCAAATGTGTCATCACTGTGCAACTCTTACAAAAACATATCCACAGCAAAAGAGAAAAAAATAAGGGTGTTTTACAGTTCACATACCTAAGCAGTAAGGAAACTCAGGACTGTTCTGAAAATCCAATAAGCATATTTGTTTCTTTCTAATGATCTTCTTCCCTGCTTCTGTTTGTTATGAGCATGATACTTAACCGTGTAATGTCGTGGGTATGTCCTCCACACACACGCATACACATAAACACTTACATAATGACAAGGTCATAGGGTTGCATGATGTGAACTCCCAGGAAAACATAGTCTGAAGCTCATTTTATTTCAGAATTCTGTGATTTCAGCTACATGAGTCAATAAATTCTCTTTTTGCTTAGTCCAATTTGTGTCTAGTGTTTTGTTGTTTGCAGCTGCACATATCCTGATTGATAGGATACATGGGAGACAGTTCCGTCCTCTCATGGTTGCCTTCCTTTGGACAAACTCCAGCTTGTCAATGACCCTCTGACCAGGTTCCCAGAACAAATCCTACTGTTATTCCAGATGGAGACAGACAGGGCAGGTGGCAGAGGGCTACTCTGTGGATTAGAACACAGCATTGTTAGGTCTGATCCTGAGATTGCCCTTAGTTTTTTGAGCCTCCCAATTCTAATGACTCTCACCAGAAAACTACTTGTTCTCCCAAATATTTACCAGAATATATGTGATCCTGACTACCACCACCACCAAAATACTTGTAGGAGCTTGTAGGAGAACAAAACATGCTTTCTACTTGTTTCTTTTCTACAGAAAGTGTCCCTCTTCCATTTCTTCTCTGGCTATCAAAAACAGAATTACAAACTCAGTTCGTCACAATTTTGCCACAAATACTTACCAGACTATAGGTTTTCAAATACAACTACCAAACAAAAGCACTGTGTAAAAACAACAACCAGAAACGTTTTGTTAGGCAAAGTGACCACAGTGTTTTGCAGCTGTGTTGAAGTCTGGAAGAATGCACAACGAAGTAAGAGTGTCAGAGATCTTGTCTAAGGAAAAACTGCTGACTGTCCCCTCCAAGATGCCCCTGGTTTGCACTTAGTTGGTCACTTTACCAAGGCTCACTCAAAGAAGTCCCAAAACTAGATTGTATGAGTGTATACTGAGATATAAAGACTCAGCAAGATGCTCACATGAGCTGGACATGCAAACTAGGATGGCAATGCGTAAATGAAATGTTAGAGGGAGGGGTTAATTTCTGGTAGGAGACAAAAGATCTGTGTCTCATTCAGACTATCACACCTTTTCCTAGGGGCAGGATACCTGAAAAGCCAGTCTGGTAATCAAGACAAATTGCTGAGTGAACATGGACTTAAGAGCAAAGAAATGGATTCTTTTAAGGTTGGTTTTACCTAAGTCATGATGTTGTTGTTGTTACGTGCCATCAAATCAGTACTGACTCATAGTGACCCTGTAGATGGTTTCTTAGGAGTGGTCATTGGGTTTGAACCACTGATCTTGAAATGAGCAGTCCAGTGCTTATCCTACAGTGCCATACCAAGACTCCAAGTCATGAAGAGACCCTGATAAAATATATTATTGCACATGGGTGATAACATTGTCTAGGATCCAGAAGGACTGTGGCATGAGTCCACAGTACCACATTTTTCTTTGCAGAATGACAGTAGCTAATACGTAGCGTAGTGGTTATGAATCAGGCTTCAAATCGCAAGGTCAGCAGTTCGAAACTACCAGCTGTTCCTCAGGAGAAAGATGAGGTTTTCTGCTCCTGTAAAGATTTACAGCCTCAGAAACCTTGTACAGAGTTGCTATGAGTCGGAACCAACTCCACAGCACATAACCACCACCAATACTTACACACTTACATATGGTGGTGCTTGTTGTTCTTAGGAGTCATCGAGTGAGTCCCCTAGGCACATCATAGCGACCCTATGCACAACAGAACTAAACATTGCCCAGTCCTGGGCCAACCTCACAATTGTTGCTACAATTGAGCCCATTGAAGCTGCCATGGTGCCAATCCGTCTCGTTGGGGGTCTTCCTTTTTTTCTCCAATCCTCCACTTTACCAAACATGATATCCTTTCTCCAGTGACTAGTCCTTCCTGACAATATGTCTGGAATATGATAAATGAAGTCTGGCCATGCTGGCTTCCAAGGAGCGCTCTTAGCTGTTCTTCTTCCAATAAAGATTGTGCTTACCATTGGTTAATTTCTATTCCAGGCACCTTTCAGATGAACTCATTTTAATCTTTCTGATGAGCCTATAAGGCTTATGCTATTATTTGTCCCATTTTATAGAAGAGAACACTAAAGCACAAGGGAATGGGTAATTTGCTAAGGTTGTATTGTTACTTAAGTGATGTAACTGGAAACATAAGAAGCCTGGCTTAAGAGTCTGTGCTGTAAATTGCTATGTTAAACTGCCTCTTGAATATTTTTTCCTATTCTGCATACCCATCTCCATTGCTGCATCTTGTTTGCTACATCAGTGATTTCATATTTATTTGATACCACTTTGTATATAATTGATTCCTTATTATGCTGTGTCTCTGAAATCCTTTTCTTAAAATTTATGTGTATATATATATAT
>NW_006408618.1:10783154-10784963 GCF_000296735.1 Chrysochloris asiatica
AGTGCAGTTCTATTCTGAAGCATATGGAGTTATCATGAGTCAAAACTGACTCAATAGCAGTGGGTACTGATACATATAATAATATATCAAAACAGTTGCCATTAAGTCTAGTCTGACTCTTGGTGAACCTGTGTGTGTCAGAATAGAATTGTGAATCATAGGGTTTTTAGTGGCTGGATTTTCAGAAGTAGATAGCCAAGGCTTTTTTCTGAGGTACCTCTGAGTGGACTCAAATCTCCATTCTTTCAGTTATCAATCAAATCGAGCATGTAAGCTATTTGCACCATATTATTATTAAGGATTCCCAGGTGTCCATACTAATATATAATATTATGTAAATATTGTATGTGAACATAAATATTGTATGTGGTGCTGTCGAATCCGTGCTGGACAACAAACCACAAAGTCAGCAGTTCAAACTCACCAGCTGCTCCAGGGAAACCCTATACAGGGTTGCTATGAGGCAGAATCAACTCGAGGGCACTTAACAACATAACAGTATGTGCATATGGAGTACCTGTGTGGCCCTGTAAGATAAGCACTGGACTGCTAACTGTAAGGTTAGTGGTTCAAACCCACCAATCACTCCTAGGAAACCTGATATAGGGTTGCTATGACCATATACAAGGCCGCTATGGGTCAGAACCAACTTGACGGCACTTAATAACAACAACATGAGTCATAACTGACTTGACAGCACATAACAACAACATAAGTGCAGATATACTTACATGTTGTTGTGTGCTGTTGAGTTAATTGTAACTCATAGCCACCCCATGTGACAGGGTAGAAGTGTCCCCATAGGGCTTTCTAGGCTGTAACCTTTTTATAGGAGAAAATGGTCAGGTCTTTCTCCCACCAGGATGGCCATCAAGTGCATTCCAACTCATAGCAACCCTGTCTAGGATTTCTGAGGCTATAAATCTTTATGAGAGCAGAAAGTCTCATGTTTTCCCTCTATAAATCTTTATGAGAGCAGAAAGTCTCATGTTTTTCCCTCTATAAATCTTTATGAGAGCAGAAAGTCTCATGTTTTTCCCTCAGAACCGCTGGTGGATTAAAACTCCTTACCTTGCAGTTAGCAGCCCAACATATAACCCACTACACCACCAGGGCTCCTTTCCTCTATTCATAGCACCCACCAATATGAGCAAAACATGTTAGTATGTTCCTGACTGTGAATTACTTGAGGTAACTTTTCTAGCTATAATCTGCAAAACTCCCCCAAAGGACTGGGTTGTTGTTGTTGTTAGGTGCTGTTGAGTTAGCTCTAATTCATAGTAACCCTATGCACAACAGTACTAAATACTCCCAGCCTGGCACCATCATCAAAATTGTTAGTTTGAGCCCATTGTTGCTGCCACTGTGTAAATCCATATTGTTGAAGGTCTTTGTCTTTTTCACTGACCCTCTACTTTACCAAGCATGATGTCCTTCTTTAGGGACTGGTCCCTCCTGATAACATGTCCATATTATTTGAAAAGTCTTGCCATCCTCACTTCTAAAGACCATTCTGGTTTTACATCTTCCAGGACACATTTGTTTGTTCTTCTGGCATTCCATGATACTTTCAATATTCTTCACCAACACCATAATTCAAATGCATCATTTCTTTTTCAGTCTTCCTTATTCATTGTCCAGCTTTCACATGCATATGGAGTGATTGAAAATACTATGGTTTAGGTCAGGTGCATCTTAATCCTCAAGGTGACATTTTACTCTTTAAAATTTTAAAGAGGTAGTAACTCTAAATACCAACAGAGAGGAAAGGAGTCTTCACATCAAGTATCAATGCTATCCCCTCTGTAC
>NW_006408618.1:10789383-10797294 GCF_000296735.1 Chrysochloris asiatica
GACCCTATCCAGAGAAGCAGGGACACCAGAGATGGGGGCAGAGATGAGGACATGGAGAGAGGGAGCAGCTGAGGACTCTAGATTCATGGGAAGAAAGGGACTGAGAGCTGGTGGCCAGGAGGCAGACTTGCAGAATGTACCCTTTGGTGGAGTAAATTATTATATATGCCTAATTGTTTGAAAAAAAAAAAGAGCTAAAGTGAATAGTGAGAAACACTGTTAACTGATGGTATATGGAGGGAATCATAATCATTGTAATGAAACAAGGTGTATGCTTTGTTTAATGTAAACTGATGATCTGCCCTGTAAACTTTCACTCAATGCATAATAAAAACTTAAAATAAAAATTCAGCAGTTACAGCAAAAAATACTAGAAATGAGAGAGGAATATGAATTGGCTGTATGTCAGGAAACAAGGTACTCCCCAGCGAGCCAGCTGCGCCTGAGCAGCCTTCAGGGTGGCACACTGTCCTTGGATGTTTGTGGGACACACAGGTGAGGACTGGATTCTGCTGAGCTGACCAGATCCTAGATCCCAATAAGTGCTTCCAAATCACCATAATCATAGGAGAGATCCTTTTATTTACTTTAATAATTTTTGAAAAAGACTTAAAATTCACAGGATTAAAAGCTAAATGTTACAAGGTTATAGTGAAATGTCTTTCCCATGCCTAACCCCCTACCACTTGTTTCCCTCCCAGGAGACAATTATCAGTCTCTTCTTTATTCTTTCAGAGATGTTCTAATAATATTTTCTTTTGTGTCACATTTTCCCCTGGAAACATGTATTTGGGGTATTTTTAGCTTGTTTTGCCATTTTTTCCTTTCTTTTCTATACTTTCATAAGACAGGGATGAACCAAAAACAAGATCAATACTTCTGGGGACTTTCGTCCAAATGCCACCTTTCTATGGCTAATACTGGTTTTTAGCTCCTTTACAACTCCAATTTCTGCTCTGTTGGTGTTGTTAGGTGTTGTCGAGTCAGTACTGACTTACAGCAACCCTTTGCACAATAGAACGAAACATTTCTGTGCCAACTTCACAACCGTTGCTATGCTTGAGTCCATTGCTGCTGTCACTGTGCCAATCCATCTCATTGAGGAGACGTCCACTTTCTTGATGACCCTTCACTTTACTAAGCATTATGTCCTCAAGAGACTGGTCCCTCCTTATAATATGTCTGAAGTATGAGCGACAAAGTCTGGCCATCCTGGCTTCTAAGGAGCGTTCTGGCTGTACTTCTTTCAACACAGATTTGTTTGTTCTTTGGTAGTCCACAGTACTTTTAATATTCTCCTCTTACACCATAACTCTATGCAACTATACCTCTATGGGCTTCCTTATTCACTGTTCAACTTTCATGTGCATATGAGGTTTTTAAAAACACTATGGTTTGGGTCAGGCACACCTTAATCCTCAAACTGGTATCTTTGCTCTTGAACACTTTAAAGATTTAAAATTTTCTGCTCTAGCTGGGAATAAGTTTGCATGTGACAGCTGGTTGTCCCAGTCATCTCCTGATGAATGATGGATGGGACCAGGAGGAACAACTATTTCTTAATATCATTAATTGCACAATTTTGCGAGCTCAAAATTCTAAGAACTGACAGTTGCCTCCAACTGTTACCAGCTGTTAATTTGGCTGGGAGGTGAGAATCTGAACTCCTGTTACAAACAGTCGGGATGGGATCTGGCTTTCTGTCTTTCTTTACAGTTTCTTTGAATTTCTTAAACCTAAAAGTAATATCTTAAATCCATTTGAGATTCCAAATGTCTATCGCTAACTGTGCAACTTTAAAGGAGGAACTTAACCTTGATACTAGGTATCCCATCTGTAAAATGAGGGAACTAAACTTCTGTTATCTCTCAGCATTTATCCTAAAAACACCATCAGAAAATGGGCTGTCTCCCAAGAGTCACTTGTTAAGTGGTGAAATTAATCCCATTTCTTTGCTATCCCTCCGAAGCACTTGAAACTTAAAGGAATAAAGATGTCTTGCTTGTCTCTTACTGCAAATAATTCTTTATAACCCATATACGATTAAGTAATATTTTTATAATTTAAATTGTTAGGGAAACAGCATTAAAAGCATAGAAAAACAATGGAAAAAGGGCTATCTCTTCATCCCCTTTTAATCTCTTCTCATTAAAATCCACTTCATCGATTGTTTTGAGTTGTCAGAGTTGTATGGTGTGACCTTAATGAGTTAGATTCTTCTCCCTGGGAAAAGCCAACCTGGCTGCTGCAACAAAGCCTTGTGGGTGACAGTAACCTGGGGTGCCATATTTCTGTGTACATGCTGTAGCTTGGTAAATTCCATTTTGTCACCACAGCTCTAGGTGTCAGGTCCTCAGGACTCAACTATGCAAATCAATCTCTCAAGAGACTAGTATTCAAACAAGATCAACCACTCATCCATTTGCAATGGGAAATTCACTTTCTTCATAACCAAAATACACAGGTCTGCTACCAAGGCACCACTTTGCCTGCATCAAGATATGTGGGAGAAAAGTTTGATGAGTCTGGAGCTGGTAAAAGATATCTCACTCAGACCCTAATAGAATAAGATGAGCAATTCCTACAAACCCCTAAAATACAAGTGTCACTCACATTTGGTTAATTTATTCATTCTGCAAACATGTATCTAGCCACCAGCTAATAATATACTACTGTGAGGTTATTAGAGCTTAAGTTTCATGATCCTGGATGTGTAAGGAGGAATCCTGGTGTTATGCTGTGGGTTAATATGCTAGACTGCAAAATCGATTTGAACTGCAAGGTCAATGATTCAAGCTCACTAGCCACTCCTTGGAAACCCTATACAGCGTCACTATGGGTCAGAATCGACTTGATGGCACTTAACAACAATAACAACAAATATGTAAGGATTCTTTCGAGACAGTGAGGGCTTTTGTAATAAGATCACATGCTCATATTTTGTAAAACTTTTGAAAGTAAAGTATGATTTGTGCATATTATTTGTGGATTGTGTATTTGTGAATTTGCCTACTTGCAAAAATTAGTTTCTAACCCTAAAATTAATACTCACTCTTGCAATCATTTGTGAACATGTGTAGAGCTCTGACAAACATTTGATGCGTGTGTTCTCAGCAGAGGTGGAATAAAGCGACGCTCTCAGTTCTTCTTTCAGTTCTCAGTTCTCATACTGTAAGAACAGGTCCTTTTGACAGTCTACCTAGTGTCATGGTTTGGGGGGATGTTGTTTTTTTGTTTTGTTGTTCTTTTTTGTGCTTTTTATGATTGGTTTTGCTGTTAAAACTGGCTCCCAAATATAATGTCAAAGGGCTATGTAATGTTCCTAAGTGCATGAAGGTTATGATGTACATTCTGGAGCAAGGTTTATATAAATTTCATTCAGGCATGAGTTACAGTACTGTTAGCCATGAGTTCAGTGTTTATGAATCAACAATATGGTAGATCGAGGAAAAGGAAGAGGAAACTCACCTATTTGTGAGTTTGTTCTGTAAACTGCTGAAGTAACATCTGCTAACAGAAAAGTTGGCGTTTCAGGGACTAGCAATCTTCTTCCGAAAAATTGGTTCTACTCTGACACATACAGGGTCACCATTAGTTGGAACCGACCTCATGACAACTCTACCACTTGTCTGTCAGCTTGTCGTCTGTCAGCTTGTGGCTTGTGGGTGATGTGATGCTGGAAGCTATGACACGGATATTATAAATAGCAGTAGGGTCACCCATGGTGGACAGGTTTCAACAGAGCTTCCAGACTAAGACAGGTGAGGAAGCAGAGACAGGCCACTTCTGAAGGCACTGAAAACCTTATGAATAGCAGGGGAGTATTGTCAATATAATGCCAAAAGATGAGCCTTTCAGGCTGGAAGTCACTCAAAATATGACTGACTGAGGAAGACTTGCCTCCTTAAAGTAGAATCAACCTTAAATGACTTGGAAGGAGCAAAACTTTCAGGATCTTCATTTGCTGATGGGGCACAACTCAAAGTGAGAAGAAACAGCTACAAACATGCATTATTAATCAGAACAGCTCTGATACATACATGACACAACATAGCTTGATAAAAGCGAAAAGGACTTGAAGCGCTTACTGATGAAGATCAAAGAATACAGTTTTTAATATGGATTACAACTCAATTTAAAGAAAACAAAAATACTTACAACTGGATCAGTAAGCAACATCCTGAGAAAAGATTGAAGTTGTCAAAGATTTCATTTACTTGGATCCACAGTTAACCCTCATGAAAGCAGCAGTCAAAAATTCAAATGACGTATTGCACTGGGCAAAGCTACTCCAAAAGACCTCTTTAAAATGCTAAAGAGCAAAGATATCACTTTTAAGACTAAGGCACACCTGGCCAAAGCCATGGTATTTTTAATAACCTTACATGTGTGTGACGGCTAGACAATGAATAAAGAAGACTGAAGAAAATTCAGTGTATTTGAATTATGGTGTTGGTGAAGACTATTGTAAGTACCACTGACTGTCAGAGAAATAAACAAATCTGTCTTGGAAAAAATACAGCCAGAATGCTCCTTAGAAGCAAGAATGGTGAGACTTTGTCTCATATACTTTGGACCTGTTATCAAGAGGGACCATTACCCGAAGAAGAATATCATCCTTGATAAAGTTAAGGGATCATCAAAAAGGAAGACCCTCAATAAGATGGATTGACACAGTAGTTACAACGACGAAGTTATAGACAACATTGCAACAATTGTGAAAATGTACATAACATCCCTATAAGTCAGAATGGACTCACTGGCACCTAACAGCAACAACAACACGACAATCATCAATATTAAAAGAAAACTTTTGAGCAAGCAAACTAGAAGACTAAATCATGTTCCTGTTTTCCTATTTAATATATTAATGCAAAATTGTTGTTATGTAGAAGTAGCCACGAGTATAAATTCAAAAAGTACAGGAAAAAAATAGTATAGTAGAAATGTTTTAAGCAGTTAATAAAGATATTGTTTTGGCTTTTCTCTTGATTTTTGTCCACTTTAAAAAATATATTAGTGTTGATTTATTTTCTCATTCAAAATAAAAGTCTACTTTTATTCCTAAATTTGTACTGATAATGTTTCCTTCTTTTTCTTAAAGTAAAAACTATAGGGCTCATGAAACTTGAATCTGCCCCTGACTGAGAATCTGCCTTTACCCACCTTCATATTAGATTCTATAGATGCAGAGATGAATAAAACATAATCTTTATACAAATCTCAAAAGGCAGGAAGAAACAGGAAAGATGGGTGAAATCAGGGAGGAAGTGGGAAGAGTACTCTTACAGTGAGGGGGTCGCAACTAATATCACAAAACAAAATGTGTATAAATTGCTGAATGGGAGAACAATTTGCTCTGTAAACTTTCACCCAAACCACAATAAAATGTTCAAAATAAAAAAATGCCACTATCTTTCCCACCAATGAGTTCTTAGTCTAGTTTATAAATGTAAGGAAGCAGATATGTAAATAATAGAAGCCGTATATTGTTGTGGAGTACACATGAATCTCAGTCCACAAAGTCAGACCTATGAGGCATATTGATTTGTCTTCTTTATATCTACTTAATTCCTGCTGTGGCGCTGTGCAATAAGCCCTGGACTACTAACCATAGAGTCGGTGGTTCAAATCTACCAGCTGATCGTTGGAATCCCTACAAAAAGTTGCCATGAGTCAAAAAGACTTGATAGCAACAAGAACAACAATGACTTAATTCTAAGCAAGGTTGTGTCATCTGCATACTGCAGGTTGTTAATGAGCCTTCCTTCAATCCAGATGCCACATTCTTCTTCAGAATACCGATTCAATAAGTATGGTGAAAGGATACCCTGACGCATATCTTTTCCTAATTTTAAACCACACGTTATTGTTTATTGTTCTGTTTCAACAAATGGCTGCCTCTTGGTCTGTTTACAGGTTCCACATGAGCACAATGAAGTGTTCTGGAATTTCCATTCTTCAGTGTTATCCATAATTTGTTATGATCCATATAGTTAAATGCCTTTGCATAGTCAGTAAACCATAGGTAAACATCTTCCTAGTATTCTCTACTTTCAGCCAAGATCTGTACTTTCAGTTATATGATAGTAGAAATGTACATGTAGAAGGCACACTTACAAAATAGCAATGCAAGGAACAATTAAGTTTCCAATCGTGAAGCTTAAGATAACAAATCAAACTGTGAATGCTGTGAACACTCAGTATACAACCCTATCCACTGTCCTTCCCCTCAAATGGGGCCACAATCCTGAATTTCGTAAGTAACATTCTTTTGTTTTCCTTTTAGCTTTATCACATATATTTGTGATCCCTATACATATGCTGTTTACCTGTACACATTTTGAACTTAATGTGAATCAAATCAAGTTGTTGATAGTTGCTGTTGAGTCAGCTCTGACTCGTGGCGGCCTTCTGTATAACACAATGAAATGATGCATGGTCGTTGGCAAAGTTAAGTCTGCTGGTACAGCTACTGTGTCAACCTATCTCATTGAAGGTTGCCCTCATATTTGTTGATCCTTCAATTTACTTAATTTGATATACTTCTCGAGAGCTTGATCTTTCATAATGGTATGTCCACCACTACTTGTCTGGCAGGTTGTCAGCTGTGGTGACTTGTGAGTTGTATGATGCAGGAAGCTCTAGCATCTGTATTTCAAATACCAGTTGGGTCACCGATGGTGGACAGGTTTCAACAGAACTTACAGACTAAAACAGAATAGAAAGAAGGAGAAGTGGACTACTTCTGAATATTTACCCACTGAAAACCTTATGAATAGCAGTAGAACATTGTCAGATATAGTGCCCAAAGATGAGTCTTTCAGGTTGGAAGACCCTCAAAATGTAACTCGAGAAGAGCTGTCTCATCGAAGTAGAGTTGACTATGATGATGAGAATGGATTAAAGTTTTCAAGGCCTTCATTTGATGATGGGGCATAACTCAAAATGAGGAGAAACAACTGATTGTTGTTCTTGTTGTTAGGAGCCATCAAGTCGATTCTAACTGAAAGCAAACCTATGCACAACCGAATGAAGCACTACGGGTTCTGTGCCATCCTCACAATCATTGCTATGCTGGAGCCCATTGCTGTTGTATGTCACTGTGCAAATCCATCTCATGGAGGGTATTCCTCTTTCTTGCTGACCCTCCATTTTATCAAGCATGATGCCTCCAAGGATTGGTCCCTCCTGATAATATTTCTTAAATATGAGAGATGATGTCACACTATCCTGGCTTCTAAGGAGCATTCTGGCTGTACTTTTCCAACATGGATTTGTTTGTTCTTCTGGCAGTCCATGGTATTTTTAATATTCTTCTCCAACACCATAACTCAAATGCATCAATATTTCTATGGTCTTCCTTATTCATTATCCAAATTTCACATGCTATTGAAAATATCATGGCTTGAGTCAGTCGCCTCTATGCACCATCAGTTAACAGTATCTATTCCCTTTGTTTGTTTTTTTTAAAATGGACACAAAAACACGCAGCACTATATGTGTTTAAACAACCAAAGGGCACATTTTGCAAACCAGCCCCCTGCCCACCAGCATACAAGCCTTACTCTTTCCATGAGTCGAGAGTCTTCAGATGCTCTATCTCTCCGTGCCAACGCCTCTGCCTCCGTCTCTAGTGTCGCTGCTTCTCTGGCTAGTATCCCATGTTCCATTCATTATGTTCATGCTCTTTCCTTTTGATGTTCCTAGGATCCTGTGTTCCTGGAATGTAAGATTAACTACTCCCCCTTTGCTGTTACACAACTTATACCTTTACAGTTGTGACAATTGCAATTAGGCATGATAGTAATTACTCACTGTTGAATCAAAAGAATCCTATCCCCATCTTCTTTCACCAGACTCATATAGACAAGATGGAAGTTATTCAGTGGGGCTTCTACCTCTTTCCCT
>NW_006408618.1:10798669-10799213 GCF_000296735.1 Chrysochloris asiatica
TACCAAACATGATGTCCCTCCTGATAATATGTCTGAAGTATGAGAGACAATCTTTTCTCCATTTATATGGATGTTGTTTATTGGTCCAGTGGGGAGGATTTTTGTTTTTTTATGTTGAGATGCAACCCATACTGAAGACTGTGGTCTTTGATCTTCATCAGTAAGTATTTTAAGTCGCCTTTGCTTTCAGCAAGCAAGATTGTATCATCCTTCAGTTTTCATGCCACATTTTTCTTCATATAATGCAGGTTCTCAGATTATTTGCTCAGCATGCAGATTGACTAAGTATGGTGAAAGAATACAAATCTGGCACATATCTTATCTAATTTTAAACCATTCAGTGTTCCTTTGTTCTGTTCAAACAACTTCCTCTTGGTCTGTGAACAGATTTCTCATGAGCACAATTAAGCGTTCCGGAATATTCATTTTTCGCAATGTTGTCCATAGCTTTTCATGACCCACACAATGAAAGCCTTTTGTGAATCAATAAAGCACAGGTAAACACCTTTCTGGTATTCTCTGCTTTTAGTCAAGATCCATCTGA
>NW_006408618.1:10799818-10801654 GCF_000296735.1 Chrysochloris asiatica
TATAGTCTCAGCAACCCTATACAGGGTTGCTATGAGTCGGAACTGACTCGACAGCAAACAACCTCCACCACCACCACCAAGGTTCTGGTCAGAGTCCAGATGGCATAATGGGTTACACATTGGGCTGTTTATTGCTTGGTTGGAGGTTTGAATCCACTCTGTGGAAGAAAGATGAGGCTTTCAGTTCTCATAGAGATTTACATGCTCGGAAACTCTATACAGGGTCACTATGAGTCAACACCAACTCAACAGCACACAACCACTACTAACACCACAGCAATGCTCCGGTCAGATTCTCCAATATGATGTTAAATAAACATAGTGATAGAGACACTCCCAGTCTTGTCTTGATCTGAAAGAGAATCCATACCATAAGTATGATGATTACTGTAGGTTTTTTGTAAGTACTGTATCAGGTATTCATTGCTGTTTGCAAACCATTTTAAAACAATGACTTAAAACAATAGGCTGGGTTTTTTTTCCCCCTTTCTTTTCTTTTTTTATTTTAATTTTTCATGATTTTGTAGATTGACTGTAAAGAAACCTGGTTAACGCCAAACAATTAATACTCAACTGATAACCAAAACGTTGGAACTTTGAACCTACCGAATAGAACCAACCATTGAAGAAAATCTTGGCAACCTGCTCCCATAAAGATCGAAAAACCCATAGTCGTTGAGCTGATACATAGCAAGCCTATAGCACAGAGTAGAAATGCCCCCATAGGCTTTCCAAAGTTGTAAATTTTCACAGACGCAGACTGACACATCTTTGTCCCATCAGTGACTGGTGCATTTCAATCACCAACTTTCTGTTAAAGCTAAGGGCTCTAACAACTGTACCACTTGGACTTTTTTTCCATAAAGATTATTGTCAAAACAAAACCCCATGGTGCAGTTTTACTTAGTCATATGTTTGCTATGAGTCAACATCTACGCCATGGTGCCTAACATAACAACATGAGTTGACTTTGGAGTTCAAGTGGGATGGTTTTCCCTGTCTGTTCTAGTGGTGTCAGCAGGGCTGGTTGCAGTTTAGGTCAGTGGATCAAAGACAGCCTCACTCTAACTGAGATAGGTGGAATAGTGGGGCCTCTATTCTCAAGGTCTCTTTCTCACCTGGCTTCTCCAGCAGGTGAGCTTGAACTTTCTTTCGTGCAGGTCAGGGCTTCTGAGAAGAAAACAGAAGCCTCAGACCTCACTAAGCCTTAGACTCAGAAATCACTCAGTGTAACTTCCACTGTATTCCATTGATCAGAGTGATTCATAAGGGAAGCCCAGTTTCAAGGAAAGGGGAAATTGATTCCATTTCTTACTGGGAGGAGTAGAAAATTACTACGATCATATTTTTCTAACCTACCACATAGCCTGTGTTTGGTATGGTAAGAATTATGGTCATGAAAGGATATTAAATTTTAGCAAAGTCTTTGTCTTCTCTAAATGACCTTTGAAATTTTCTGTTCAGCTCTTGTACCTCCTCACTTCTTCCATTTGCTTTAGCATCTCTATGCTGTATAGAAAGTTTCAGAATCTCCTCTGATATCCATTTTGGTTCTTTGCATCTTGTGTTCTTAATGACCTTTTGCTTCCCTTCTGTATGATGTTTTGGTGTCATCCCACACCTCTTCTGATCGTCAGTCTTTAGTGTCTAATGCATCAAATCTGTTCTTCAGATGATCTCTAAATTCAGGTGGGATATATTCAGGGTCATATTATGGCTCTTGTGGACTTGTTTTAATTTTCTTCAGCTTCAGCCTAAATTTGCATATGAGCTGTTGATTGTGTGTTCCACAGTTTGCCCTTGGTCTTGTTTTGGCTGGTAATATAGAAGTTTTCC
>NW_006408618.1:10803417-10804643 GCF_000296735.1 Chrysochloris asiatica
GTTCCAACTTATAGCAACCCTGTTTATGGTTTCCTAAGAGTGACTGTTGAGTTTGAACCGCCAACCTTTTTTTCCATTAGTAGTCCAGTGCTTATCCTATAGTGCCACACCGGGACTCTTAAATGACCCCAAAGTCACTAGGTAGTTTTTGTTAAGTGCCATCAAGTTGGTTCTGACTCACAGAGACCCTGTAAAGGGTTTCCAAGGAGCAGCTTCTGGTTAGCAGCCCAGTGCTTATCCAACAGTGCCACACCAAGAATGGGACCATGCAAACAGGGTTTAGGGAGTCAGTCTACCTGAATAATTAATCTTTCCCCAAAAACAACTTTGATTTTTTAATTTTATCACATGTATATTTTTGTTTTCCCCATTATTTTCTGTTAACTGAATTATGTTCTTCCTTCTACTCTGGATTTACTCTGCTGTTATTATAGATAATGTTCTAAATTAGGTATTTAACTTATTAATTTTCAAACTTTTTTCTTCCCTCTGACTTCTGCTTATAGCTGCAGCATTTTCATTACCATTTAATTGCAGATGTTTTGTCATTTTCATTATTGTTATTTTTTAATCCCTGTTATTCCAGATTGTGTTTTTAATTTCCAACTATGTAAGAGATTTCTGGTGTTCTGGTGTGGTGCTGCAAGTTAATGTACTAGACTGCAAGGTTGCTTTGAACCACAAGGTGGGTGGTTCAGGCTTACCTGTTGCTCCTCAGAAACCCTATACAGTGTTGGTACAAGTTGGAACTGACTAGATGGCCCTTAACAACAAGAGTTTTATAGTTACCGCTTTGATATTCATTAGTAATCTAGTTGGACTGTACAAAGAAAATGAGACCAATATAGTATCAGAGTATATTTATTTGCATATAATTATGGCTACATTTAGCTTTTTTCTGCCATCTTATTTTATACTTTCTACTTGTCCTCTTTCTTCTGTGTGTTTTTATTTTAAGTTTTTCAATCCTCTCTTACCTCCCTCTGTTGTTGTTAAGTACTGTCAATTCCGTTCAGACTCATAGCAACCCTGTGTAGGGTTTCCAATGAACAGCTGGTGAGTTTGAATTGCTGACCTTGTGGTTTGCATTCATGTGCTGATTCTACAATGCCACACCAGGAGTCCTTTTAGATAAATTGAATACATTTTTTTTTCATTACATTTGTTTTTCCCTGTAACGGTTGGGAGTTCTACACTCTATACTCTTTCTTTTAATGACTACCCAA